>NC_134484.1:158480817-158658317 GCF_040206685.1 Ascaphus truei
TAAAGGTCAGCTCTCCTATCTTTTGTCTCCCTGTTGTGCCTAATATTTCTGTTGTTATTCCAATACTTCTGCTTTAAAAAAACATTTCCTCTTTAACGGTTTTCTTGGGAAGTTTGGGTTCTCCATGTCTGAAGCTATGGCTCCCACTTTGAAAACAGTCTTGAGCAATAAATGTGAACACAGTAACACTGATTCTTCTGAGTTTCTCAAAGCAAAGACAAAGAAGGGAGGTTCTCTGAGAAAAGTGGAAACTGCAGAAGGAATTAAGGATGACTCTTTAACATCAGTAAAGCCAGTGTTAGAAGGGAACAGAATATGCTGCAGCCTAAGGCGACTACCAGAATCATCCCAGGAATAGTGGAAAAGAAAGAGGACGCCTTTAATCAAGGTAAAGATGCCTTAACTTCAATGTGCATGGAATGAGATTGCTTGCCTCTATGGACGACTTGATAAAGAGCAAGAGGCCAAGGCTGCACTACAAAAGTGTCTGTCCACAGCAATTGCAACGTCTTACTCCAGGAGAAAGAAAAGCATAAGTTAGAGAGTGACGGGGTGATCATGTCAATTAAGCTGGAGAAGGCATATACTGATGCTGCCCAGGATCAGAGCTCCACTAATCAACTTAACACAGCACTGGAAGTCTCTCTGAAGGAAATTGACAAACTTGGTACAGAGCTTGAAGTCTCTCAAAGGGAAGCTCACAGGCTTAGTACAGCGCTGGAAGCCTCTCTCCTCCAATCAAATCTCTGTAACCAACGAATGCATCTCATGGGAGCGAGGGGTCCGAAAAAGGCTGATTATAGGGGTAAAACATATATAACATGAAAATATATAAAGACATGGAAACAATAAAAGAAAACAATAACAAATATTAAAAACAGATAAAATAAATCTGCGAATCGTAATCTAGAATAGGTGAAGAACAAAAAGAAAAATACAAAGATGGATGCAACTTATTTCAAAGAATGTATATCTAAAAAGTCACATAAATATACTTAAAGAATCAGCAACTATTATAGATGACGCTGTCCTATATGTATCTATCTATTTCAAGTGCATCATAATGACGGATGGATACAGATAGGAATGCATATCGAATAGAAAATAAAAGTGATAGTCACAGTACACATTGATATCCCTGGTGAGAGTGGTCAATGTAAACAATTTAGAGGTTAATAACCCACTTACAAATATTCCAAGCATAAGGAATATATATATATATATATATATATATATATATACAGTGGTTGACAAATCACCAAAAAATCTACTCGCCACACAAAAAAATCTACTCACCACCTAGTACCAAACGTGTGCTGCTTGGGCCAATATTTACTCGCCCGGGGGTTAAATCCACTCGCCCGGGGCGAGCAAATGTATAGGTTTGTCGAACACTGTATATATATATATATATATATATATATATATATATATATATATATATATATATATATATATATATATATATATATATATGTGTGTGTGTACATATACTCATCAATAAATATTTAATTGTGATGTTAGGGGAGATAATCTGTGATACAGATATCTAATGAGTAAGCATATATATTGAAATGGGACACTATTTCAAAAAGTGCTTGAGTTCCCAATCATGATTCATGCCCTTGGGTGCTAATGTCCCAAGGGCATAAATCCAGAACATCTCCCTGCAATTCAGTAAGGCTTTCCTATCTCCTCCCCTAGGATGTATGTGTACATATTCTATAGCACTATAGGAGAATGTAGTGAGAGAACCCTGTTCTGTGGAGTACTGCAAGAAACTGGTATGTTAACCCTTTAATTGTCTCCATCTTATGGACAGTCATGTGTTATTGAAGAGTCACTGTTTCTTATACACTGGGTCCAATACTCCCTTTAGCCTACTGCACCGACACACTTTATTCGAGCAAATACCCAGTATGTACCTGGCAGATACCTGGAATGCGCCGCTCCTCACCTCTGACAAGCCCCGTTGCGTTTGCCTTCCCAGCCTGGGTTCATGCCTGGCTGACGGGCGGCTGATCTGTTAAATGATAATGATTAGGATTTAATAGGCTGCAATGCTTCGCGTGTCTACCAGATGGCATAAATTCATGAATTGTAATGCAGTATATATATATATATATACTGTGCAGTATTGCAGCCAGCGGGAATAAAATGCTTCAATCCCTGCCTGGGAAATACCTCAATGCACTCGGGCAGAAAACAGTCACAAACCTCAATACACCCGGGTATACCCGAATTCGTGGGACTAGCCGAGCTCGAATAAAGTGTGTCGCCAGTGTAATGTGCTTCTGTTTACACCATGATATGTGGACTTTGATACTTTGATATATGGATTTCCATTGTGTCTGATTCGGACTGAGAACTGCTTTTGGACTTGTGTCCTAACTACCCATTTAAACATACAGATACGTTCAGTGAGAGCGACCTGTGACGGTGAAGAGGTACCCAGGCCATTAATAAATGTATTTGGCCTGGCTGGGTGCCCCTGAACCAGATTGGGAATTGTAGAGTGTCAGCTCTGCAACCCAACCAGGATAATAATACTGCAAATATATTCAAAATGCCTGTGTCTCTACCCCCAGGGATAAGAGGGCGAGATAAATACCATGTATCAACTGTGTACACCATGTAACAGGATCCCCTGAGTCATAGTGGGTAAATGTAAAGTGTCAGCTCTGCAGCCCAATTGTAGCATGTAACTGAATGTATAATAAAGATATGTGGAGGTCTTCTGTTCCAGGAGTGCTGGCCAGTAGAGATGCAAGACATGAGTCTCAGGAGCGATTTTATGGTAAAATGTTGTCAGGGTCTGTTTTGGTAGAAGGAGGCCAATGTTGTGGGTACCCGAAACATGCACTCGGGAATCTCCCCAGATTCCTGAGGACATGAGGAACACAGACCACCCGACAAAATCCTCCGTAGAATGCAGTTTGCAGCTCACCACCAAATCCCCCGGCTTCAGCACAAACCAGGGCAGAAAGACTGGGCAGGGAACTGAGTTGCAGTACAATTCCCAGAGTATGCCCAAATCCCAGAACCCAGTGAGGAGTTCTGTACATCTCTCACCAGTTATAAGGTGGAGAGAGTTGTAGGGGTTAAATTAAAATGTAGAGTGTCAGCTCTGCAGCAAAGCGCTACAGTACTGTAAAATGTGTCAGAATTGTCTGTGTGTCTCCCACCAGGAATAAGGTGGCGAGGATCATATCATATTTTAAATGTATGGGTTATTGTAACAATGTTTTTCTGAATAAGAGGAAAATAAAATGTTTTTTAACAATCCCCAAGAGTTACATTTGTATTACAGTAAGGAAGTCATTTAGTATGGATAAAAAAACATTTTAAAGTGGGAGGGGGTGAGCTCCAAACAAGAGAAGGAGTAGCCACCCTCCAAATCAGCTAGGACCAGCTGAACAAAAATTGCAAAACATACAGGATCCATATAAGCTCATATTGAACCCCCAAAATAACCACAACATATATATATATATATATATATATATATATATATATATATATATATATATATATATATGCATATGTGTCAAAGAGGAGTGCTACTGAGCATGGCAATATATATTTAAAGCCAGAGACAGAACATGAAACACAGACATAGCTCAGTGCTACATCCAAAGACACTAACAAACAATATATATATATTTAGGCACTGTACCGTGTTTTAGTGTCTTTGGAGTAGCACTGAGCTCTGTCTGTGTTTCATGTTCTGTCTCTGGTTTGAAATATAATTTCCCCCAGTATGGGGAGAAATTACAAACAGACACTGAGAAAGGAATTATTTCCAAAACTCAAAGGATGCTTCCCATGTGTACGCTGCAAAATCTGTAAATATGTGAAAAAAACAAAAACCTTTGATAATATGGAGGGTATTAGGTCATACAACATAACATCTTTTATTAACTGTAATACTGAATTCAACATGTATATGCTTATATGTGGATGTAAAAAAGATATGTCGTCCTTAACACCAGAAAATTCAAAGTACGAATCTTGGAACACATGAGACTGATTCTTAGGAAAGATTTAAACTATCCCGTGTCGAAACACTTCAATGACTGTCAGAATGGTTCACTTCAAAATTTTCAATGCACTGCAATTGAACATGTGTGTACACATGTTCGTGGGGTGATAGAATCAATGCATTATATAGGAGAGAGGCATATTGGATTTTTAGTTCCAAGGGGACTTAATTCCGAATGGGACCTTAAATATTTTCTTTAAACAAGACATACACATATTATATCATTTATATCCTTTAATCCATATGTCTCCACTTATAGCCTTTATTCCATCTACGCATTGATTCTGACCTCCCATTAACATGATATTATTTATAAGATCCTTTTTTTTTCTTAACACATTATGGGGCCTATGCAGAGAGCAGCGCTATTTCGAAATTCGCCATTTTTTGGAGAAAATCGCGCAGAAAGCAGCAGAAAATGGCGAGTTCCGAAAAACGCGCCAATTTTTCTTTTCTATTTGTAAAACTCGCCTCGCGGCTGGCGAGAACCTCAATCTCGCCAGTTTTAAAAATATCCATATGCAGAGAGGCGCGAACGGCATCTAGCGGCTGTTCGCGCCAATAAAATGGCGCGATTGTCTCCTTTTTGCCTCGCCAGAAAAAACTGGCAAGAAGCTGCCGCTCGCGGCCATTGCAAAGGGAAAAAAAGGCGCGAATTTGTTTTTACACGTTTCTGAAGCGTGCATCTCGTCAATTTAAACTCGCCACACGCATCCATGTTAAACATAGCAGAATTCGCACTTTTCTGCATATGGAGAATAAAACTCTCCAAAAAAGCTACTTTTTAATAAATTCACCAATTTTAAAATTCGCTGCTCTCTGCATAGGCCCCTATGTTTACTGATAATTAATTATGCTTTATATTATTTAAAAACCTATTAAAAAACTTTCTCATTGTACGGTCACACATACATTTACCAATTATCAATATATCATAGTTGATCATGATACATATTGAGATAAGCGAGGGGAGTACCTCAGGGATCGGTAATGGGACCCCTGCTTTTTAACTTGTTTATTAATGATCTTCAGGTTCTTGTCCTTGCAATTAAAGGCCCTTGCTATTGAACTAGCTTGCCTACATTTGTTCCCTGCTCCCTGGTATCAGTTCCTGCTCCCTGGTCTCAGTTCCTACTCCCCTGCCCTGTCCCTGCCTTCCTTCTGCCGACTCTTGCCTTGACCCCAATGATCCTTGCCTGCCGCCTGCCACCGAACCCTGCCTGTGACCCCAACGTTCCTTGCCTGCTGTCTGCCACTGACCTCTGCCCGTGACCCAGACCATTCTTGCCTCCCTTGCTGTTCCAGGCACCAAGGTCCTACCCACTCCTGGAGTCTCCCTCGTGACACAAGCACTGTGCCATGAATGCTTGACTTTTGGCCGGGTCACAAGCACATGTCCTGTGGCTGCTGATGGATAGAAGATGCTATATCATTGTCCTGACTCTCTTATTGGTCGTCCCCCCCCATATCACATGCTGGCAGTAGTCAGCATTAAATTCCACTCCCTGGCTGGTACACACACACAGTCCTATCACCCTGAGGAAGCTAGACGAGAATAGAAAATCACATAGGTGGCTTCCTGGCTATCATATTCACCCATATCAGTTGCACTCTCTCTCCTCGTGACCGCATCCAACTCTTTAAAAACGCACCACTAACTCTGCTCTAATGGGTGTGGGATGCCTAGGGAACCAGTACTAGCCACCATAGGAACAGCGTAAATATCAGAAACCACCAGCGAGAGCCTTAATAGATCCTCAGAAAGCTTTTCAATTGTCTATCATTTTAACTAAATTCATGAGTACATTACTTTTTAACAACATGTGTAATAAATTAAATTTTAACATACGACACTATTGGAGGTCTTACCTGCGCTCTTGTCCTATACCCATTATTTCCTTTGCTGGTGCCAGGATAACCTTCTTCAAGAGCAGCACGAGTCACTTCACCATTTTCTAAATATTTCCACCTCACAATTGATTTATAATCTTTCCTCCTTGCCCCCCGTCCTCACCACTACTACCATCCCACCACTCAACCCATGGCCTATCATACATTTGGTTATTCCCAGTTATGGTTTATATAGATGTTTGGTAATGTGTGTTTTCTATCACCTGTTCCATTTTATTTCATTCATAGTTGAAGTGTATATTACAGTATCAGTGTTTGTTTGTGTATCAGTGTGGATTGAGCTCAATTGATCTCTTTTTCCATTTTTGGACATTAATACTGGCAGGCAAGTTATACATTTCTTCTTCAAATTAATGATGATAACTTCCAATCATGTTTTCTCTCTTTAAAATAAAAATATAATTTCTTGTTCTGCTTTTCTAGGTCAAACCTTTCCATTTAAACAATTTGATCCTTCCGCAAATACAAATGTGGGGATGTTATCTTCAAATGTATCAACATCCTCCTGCTGCTATTAGCAAGTTTTGGAAGAACTACAGAAAGATTAACTAAACAATTATGTTAATTTGGCCACTATAAAGATGCCAAATTGGAAATAAAAGAAATATATGTTATCAAATCTGTTTTTAAGATTACCAATCTGTTTAAAAAGAGGCACAGATCTTAGTATGTGTTTCATAGTGTTAGTGTATGAGTAACAGTTTGTACATTGATGACACGTTCTGTCTTTGTAAACTCAAGACAGGTGTCTATGATTTCGTTATTGTATGTAATGTTTTCTTTCATGCCATCGGGTATAATCTGAATAGTAAAAAGCATAATAAATACAAACTTAAATACTGAAGTCTCTATTTGATTTCTCATTGGCTACAATAGTGTCATCTGAAAATAATTGATTAAATTGCCGCACAAGGTAAAGAAAAAAAGAGCACATTCCCAATAATTAAAGAAATGTTCCCCTACCACATTGAATAATTAGTTACGTGCAAATTAACTAGAATCCTTTGCAAACTATTTATATTGTCTAAATACTGTATTAACTGTACTGTAACCCTACAAATTAGACTTTTGCAAGGCTTCAAATGGTTTGTTATTCATTTCCTCCCATAGGTTTGATACAGAAAATAGATTATGGTATTTGGGAAGTAAGGCCGAAATAAGTTGCAGTTTAGAAATCTATAATGCTTCTACAAAATGTGTTTTAGTGCCTTTTATAAATGCTGCTTTAGTGCAAAAGTAACAGCCGAACATTACCACAAGGAAATAACATTTTAATTAAAACAAAAAAAAGATTTACTGTATTAACTCAATATACAGAGTGTTGTAGATCATAAACTATTTTTTTCAGAGATGTGCAAACTGTTCACATGCTCAAGAAAACTTTACTAATTTCACCAATTTCAGTTCGATTCGATACAAACTTTGCATGAAGCTACTGTAACTTCACACTAAAAGTTTTGTGGATCCCATTTTAGATTAATTTCAATTAAGATTGCTACTGAAATTATAAATATGCTAATTTAGAAAATGTATCTTATGGAGTAGACAATAAATAGCGCACGGAAGAATTGATGTCCTCCAGAGTGTTGTCTCAAGTATATTCCTTTTAGTTCAAAATAAGAGAAGATAATAGCGGAAGGGGACCGTGGACTCTACAATATGTGAGCAACATTACCATCAAAGCAAAGAGTTACAACCACACGCTGTGAAGCTATTTAAAAACACTGTTTTTGATTATACTAGCTGTAAGTGCAATATTGTTTTTAATCTAGTCTTTGTAATAAATGTATTGTGCCATGATCTTTTCTCTATTCTAGTTCCATTGCAACTCTACTGTATAGTTACAGTTGTGTGAAAAATAAAGTACACCCTCTTTGAATTCTATGGTTTTACATATCAGGACATAATAACAATCATCTGTTCCTTAGCAAGTCTTAAAATAAGGTAAATACAACCTCAGATGAACAACAACACATGACATATTACACCGTGTCATGATTTATTTAACAAAAATAAAGCCAACATGGAGAAGCTTTGTTTGAAAAACTAAGTACACCCTTACTGCTTCCATAGGAATTAAGAGGCTAAGTAGCAGACATGTGCTGCTAATCAAATGCCTTTGATTAATTGATCATCAGCAAGTGTGACCACCTCTATAAAAGCTGAAGATTTAGCAGTTTGCTGGTCTGGAGCATTCAGGTGTGTGTTAACACAATGCCAAGAGGGAAAGACATCAGCAATGATCTTAGAGAAACAATTGTTGCATAAAATAAATCATGACACGGTGTAATATGTCATGTGTTGTTGTTCATCTGAGGTTGTATTTACCTAATTTTAAGACCTGCTAAGGAACAGAGTATTGTTATTATGTCCTGATATGTAAAACCATAGAATTCAAAGAGGGTGTACTTTATTTTTCACACAACTGTATTGGAGACCTATCCTGTCTTGATTAACCTCTGTCGCTCCGGATAGGAAAATAATTACAAAACAAGCTATGCAGAATTGTAAGTGCATGAATTAAAATGAATGAACTTTAAGGGTTAATTAACCTGTATTGATACATTGCTATCTTCTCTTATTTTTATTTTGGACTAAAACGATTATACTTGAGACAACGCGCCGGAGGACATATTTTCTTCTTTGCTCACATTTGGAGGGACATGGAACTCTCTCCTGGACTCTGGCTGCTGAACCTAAGTATATCTATGTCCAAAGAAAAAGATGGAGAGTGACCTCCTGTATTCCAATGCTAAACAATCATGTAGAGGTATAGAAGCAAATACACAATCACTGTCCAGGTGCAACAAGGAAAGAGGTCTCAATGTAGGTATAAGATAATAACAATGAAGTTATAAAATGAGGGGTGGCTTTGTTGTATAAATGCACCAGTCGGGGGTTAATTAATAGATAGGAACTAGAGGTACATGGTAATCTGACCACAGCCACACCACCTGTAAGCTCAATAAATGTCCCAAAAATGCTACTCTTAGCCGACTAGTAATCTTGCCACCCCTACAGCAAAGCTGTATATATGAACGAACTCCCGTGAAACCTGTATGGCAAGCGGGTTCACAGCGGCTGGAGACCAGGAAGGCAGGGCGCTCCTGCGCAAAGTACTGACGGATACCGCTACTGTTCTGCTTTCTGGCATATACACCAACCCCTCAGCTCGCTGATGTAGATGACGTGGGAGCTGCATCACAGGAACAACCGACTGTGCTTGACTGGGGACCCGATAGCAGTGCACTCCGGCATGTCGTTCGTCCTGGGGCCGCATCCAAGAGCAAACAGCCATGCTCTGTCTGGGGAACCAGCATGCAGTGCGTTACGGCGCGTAGATCACCTGGATACCGTCTCTGCTCAATGGAAATGGTCAACACCTGTTAATAGTATGAGACCTCTGTGTGCTCCATTCCACAATAGTAAATGAAGTAGAAAAAATGAATGGTCACTACTTCCTTGTACCGACACAAGCTTGATGGATTAAAAAATAATAAATAATAAATAAATGTTATTACAAAAAAAGGCTGGACATCATGGTATAGACCACTCTGACGCGTTTCATCCCTACATGGGACTTTATCAAAGAGTATATCTATATTGGACTCATTACCTTCCTCCGTTAGCACTATTACACTGGCGACACACTTTATTCGAGCTCGGCTAGTCCCACGAATTCGGGTATACCCGGGTGTATTGAGGTTTGTGACTGTTTTCTGCCCGAGTGCATTGAGGTATTTTCCAGGCAGGGGTTGAAGCATTTTATTCCCGCTGGCTGCAATACTGCACAGTATATATATATAAACTGCATTACAATTCATGAATTTATGCCATCTGGTAGACACGCAAAGCATTGCAGCCTATTAAATCCTAATCATTATCATTTAACAGATCAGCCGCCCGTCAGCCAGGCATGAACCCAGGCTGGGAAGGCAAACGCAACGGGGCTTGTCAGAGGTGAGGAGCGGCGCATTCCAGGTATCTGCCAGGTACATACTGGGTATTTGCTCGAATAAAGTGTGTCGGTGCAGTACGTTTGTTATCACTGTATATTTGTAATGAACTCATTTATTAGGTTAGTGTTTAGCACTGCTTTTTCCCTTTTGTTCTAATAAATAGCGCACACCCACCATGTTTTTGTCCATTTGGGTAGAGAGTGTGGACAGATGCAGATACATTTATGCTGTGAGAGTTCTACCAATATTAGATCATTCAATAAAATGATGTCTTGTGATATTAGCAAGGTGGTGTGGTGTTGTTGGGTGTGATCATCGTGGCTGTTGGCATGGTGGAAACAGGAAAGGCTATTAATTCAGTAAGTGGGAGTCAGACCCCAAAGAAAATACTTGTAACTGTTTATTCAAAAATAGTAGCAGTTGTATTTGATCTTCAGCTGAAGTTTTATTGTATGAAAAGAAAAACACAGAAAGGTTTGTTTTACAGTACCAACATTTAAAAAAACATTATTCTAAAATGATCATCGTACTCCTTCTCCTCCTCCTACCCCACTGGTGATGCTAAGGCCTTGGCCATGTTCCTTGCTTGCTTCCGCTCAGCACTGAGCCCCTACAGCCACAATTAGAGCGGCTTTAGTAGAAGCTAACCTGCGCTTCCGCAAGTGCGTGGAAGCACAGGTCTTAGGGAATTTAAAATTCCCCCGCTTCCTGACGTGACAGGCAGGTCACGTGAGCGGTTCGCCCAAAGAGGGCGAACCAGCTCTGTGACGTTACTGGCCCGCTCCCGGCCAGTGATGCGCCCGCCCCCGGCCAGCCCCCTGACTGCCCGCTGACAGCACGTGCGGTAAGCAACGGCAAGGCCAGGGAAAGCACTTGCTTTCCCTGCGCCTCAGCGCGCCTGAGCACGCCAGCAGGGAACATGGCCGAGGCCTAAGAGTGAGGGAGTCAGCAGCAACGGCACATATTAGAGGCATGATATCCTATGTATTCTGTATTTTAATCATAAGGCAAAAAAAGCACATGATGTATATCTTTTAATGTTAAAGAGGATAATTGAACACTCTCTTTCTCTGAGGAGATTGAAAGTTGGCATAGTGGTAGGAAATAATGGAAAAAAACCCGGTAGAAACATTATATCAGGACAAAGCAAATATTGATGGTGTTGAGAAATCTAAATGAAAACAACAACACATTCAGAATCCAAACATATCGGATTTTATTTTAATAAAACTTGAAGACAAAAATCTATGATCACTCTTAAAAAAAGTGCAGAGAAATGTTTAGAGTGCAGACAAATTATTCACATGTTCACACACACACACACACACACACACACACACACACACACACACACACACACACACACACACACACACACACACACACACACACACACACACACACACACACACACACACACACACACACACACACACACACATTTATTGGGTAAATCTCACAACAAAAAGTCTGTGACAGATGTAATGTTAACGTCCCACTGTAACAGAATAATACCTATAATTGGTATATGAGTGTAAAGGTTTATTAGCTAAACCACCCTTTATAGGTATATCTGTATACTCAGATAATCCATGTTTGATCAGATCCAACAACCGATATAACTCCAGTGTTACTGTATATAATATCCGCACTGCAGGGTACCTACATGTAACTCTTTAGTTGTTAACAATAAATACTATACAGTGTGAGGTCCTCAACCCTAAGCTGTCTATATTTGTATATAGGTAGTGTATATTTTGGTTAGTAATGAAATTATTACTGTATTGGGGCAGTTTCACAGTACTTACAGTAGAGGCAACACTTATTCTAACATTTGCCTTAAACTAGCCGGGTTACATTCAGGGTATGTGCTGGGTATGTTCTGGGCTAGTTTAAGGCACGTTTAAGGCATTTCTGCATTGACTAACGACCCATAGGATTAACACAGCAGGGATCCCTGGCAGTCCAATTCAGTTTGAATGGGACTACCAGGGACCCCCGCTGTTAATCTGATAGGCCATTAATCAATGCAAAAATGCTGGGGCTAGTTTAAGGAAATGTATTCAGAATGTACCTGGGTGTACCTGGGTCTTTTGGGGAATTGCCACTGGTTTCTGTTAGAATAATCGCTGCCTCTACTGTATGAACAATTTAATATTTTTGGGATTCTCGATTGAGCATAAGAAGGCGGGCAAAAAAATTGTCATTTATTTCTTTTCAGACAAACACATGACAACCTCAGAATACACTTAATAATCACTTACTGGGATGGGGAAACAAAATAAATTGTCCATTGAACGAAAGCTGAAGAAACAAAGCCTCTGGGTTACAGTCCTTTGAATGCCTGCCCGATATTTCCACCAAATGTAAAAAGTTTGTTCTGCGTTACGGAACCGCTGCGTCTGTAGTTGGACGGGATCTTGAACCACGCTTGGATAAATCATGAATCACACAGGGGTTCGCTCGGCAGGCTGGTTTATAGGGTTTACAGTCCTATACCTAACATGCATGCCCGATCCCCTCCGTGGGAATATTTAACCCACCTATCCCTGATTTGCCCATAGTTTGCAAAACAGGCAAAAAGGGGGTTCCGGTTTGCAAAGCGCATGTGTCAGCCTGACACCTAGGCAGTTTACCATACCAGGGTCCACACCTTACCTGGCGACTCTCAGTCTGGGGTTTGGTCACAAAGTGTGAATGGCCCATGCTGAGTACTGGTATCTGGCACTCAGCAACATCACGGCCACTGTGGATCTCTGAGGCTTTTCAACTCCGGACTTCACTAGATTCAGAGTCTCCCACTTAGCAGGGGCTTTTTGAAGTATGGAGAAGAAAATACCCTCAGCTCATTCACCCTTAGCATATTTGCATGCTTAAGGATTTTTCCCGGGCTCAGAGAAAAATGTTTTCCTGCCTGCACATTTAAACCAAACAATAAAATACATGTTATTAATAAAAGTATGTTCTGCTTGTCCACTGGAATAAACTTTATATGTGGGTGCATGGTTTCTTTATTCTGAGCTGCAGTCCAAAAATTAGAGTGCTAGCTCACTCCGTTCGCAAGTTAGCTTACTTAATTGAAAGAGCTATGATGGAGGACTGTGGTTAACCTAGTTCCCACGTCAATATACTTTCCCCCTTTCAAGTTAAGATGCTAACAAGGCAAGGGATACATTTTGACAAGAACCACTTCAGTTTAAACCGCAAACCACTTACAGTAGCGACCAACTTTATTCTTACTTGGCTAGCTCCGCGAATTTCAGAATATCCTGGTGATGTGCGGTTTAGTGTCGTTTTCTCCCGGGGTGTATTGCGTTATTTCGCGCCCGTGATTTAAGCATTTTATTCCCGCTGGCTGCAATACTGCAATGCCGTGTAAAAACACATGGGGGCGTTTGCGAGCTGTTGTCTTTGAAGCCGAGAAATTAATGAATTGTAATGTAGTATATACTGTATATATACAGTATATACTGTATAACAACAACCCCTATAACCCCTAACATACACAACAGTACTGTATATGCACATCAATGATACTATAGGCCATCCCCTGGCGAGATGTGTTTGCAGCAGAGAGAGAACCGCTGCTCTCTCTGCGCAAACATCGGCACATTAAAAATTATTTAAAATACATTTTTATTCATAGTGTCGATGTGCAGGGGGTCTCCGGAGCTGAACCGCATTGGTTTCAGGTCCGGGGACCCCCTGCTTCCCGAGATACAGCCCCCTTTATGAGGTGCCGGTATCCCTCTGCATTTAAAGGTCCCGATCACGTGACCGCGGCCTGTAAACCAAGCAGAGGGATACCGGCACCCCCTAAAGGGGCCTGTATCTCGGGAAGCAGGGGGTCCCCGGACCTAAAACCAAAATGCTTCTGCTCCAGAGACCCTCTGCACATGTACAGTATAAATTAAACACATATAAAAGAAACACTCGTTCCTTCCTTACCTTAGCGGCTATGTGCTATGGTAACGAAGCAGCATTTCTGTATTTTAATAATATTGTACAGTGAGCAGGGGGTTCCCTGAGCCAGAAATTAATGCTCAGGAGACACCCTGCTCCTGCACAATATTATTAAAAATACAGAAATGCTGCTTCATTACCATAGCTGATAGCCGCTAAGGCGATGAAGGTGTTAACCCACCGTGCCCACTTTATTGTGGGTAGCGGGGGTGGGTGAAGGGGGCATTTGGCCCTTGGTGTGTGTTTAGGACTTGTGGGGGGGGTTGCGGGTGCACTTAACCCTTTCACGACCGTAGCAGTTAATACCGTTACGGTCATGAAGCGGTTCAGCTCCGGAGACCCCCTGCACATCTACACTATGAATAAAAATGTATTTTAAATGTATTTATTTCTATTCATGTATTTATTTATTTGTTTAGATTTATTTATTAATTGTGCTGCTGCTGTGTGTGAATTTTTTTTATTGTGGGTAGTGGGGGAGGGTGAAGGGGGTATTAGCCCCAACGGTGGTTGTTTAGGGCTTGCGGGGGGGTAGCGGGTGCACTTAACCCCTTCACGATCGTAGCGGTATTAACTATATATATATGACAACAATCACTATACATATATATATATATATATATATATATATATATATATATATATATATATATATATATATATATATACTGTATATATGTATATATACATACAGTATATACACACACATGATGAACCAATATACAAATAAATGTAGAAGGGTTATCAAAACCATACTGTCCTACAAATAACACTTCTCCATACAGACACACTACATTACAATGAATTTCCTTTAATAATCCTAACTGATCTTACAATCTAAATCATCAAATGCCAATGAAACACCTCACATTCCAATCAATACATTGCATTTACTTTGTATAAATGATGCATAAAATCTATGCACCATATAAATTCTGCAAATGAATGTGAACAATATCATTGCAAGCTAAATACAAATACTGTACTCCAAACAAGTCAACTATTTTAACCAATCAAGTAAACAAAAATCAATATATAAGTACCAAGCAGAAAACAAAATTTAAAACCAAAGCTAACCCTTACAATACCAAGGATTATATCTATCTAATTGTAAATGACATTATACTGTACACACATTGAAGCATTGCAATAAACAACATACAGTACAGTACATCCCTTGTATCTCCCTGCCTTGAGTGTAATCTGTTTAAAGCCCCCTCTCCCCTAATTTTTCTGTTAAATCTCCCTGCCTTGAGTGTAATCTGTATAAAGCCACCTCCCCCTATTGTGTCTGTTAAATCTCCCTGCCTGTGTTGCTGTGAGTGCAGTTTATGTAAATGTGGGGAGGGGGGGGACCCGATGTGCATACTGTGAGGTCTAACCACCCTCACCCACAACCCACATACAGTTACCCCCCCCATCCTGGCCATGGCCCCTCCGCTTCTGCAAAACAGACACAAAAATTAAAACATCAAAAGTAATGTCCCCTAACCCCTTAATCACCATAGCAGTTATTAACCGCTACAGTCATTAAGGGGTTAACCCACCCTCACCCACCACTCGGGATGCCTACATACCCTCCCACACTAACCCCCCCCCGTGAGGCCTAATCACCCTCACCCAGTACCTACAAGGGAGGCCTACCCACATACCGTTTGGGAAACGCCCCCCCCACCCCCAGTACTCACAATAAAAACAACACAGTGACCCAAAATAAACATCATTCTATTTATAAAATACAATTCCCACCCCCTGTGCCCCCCCATAAATACATGATTTTTTCTTTTACATACAGGGTTCATAACGCAGCCCCACCCGAGTCCCCGGTGGGCTGGCGGGGCACCTGGACAAACCTACAGGGTACCAGCAGCCCTTTTTAAACAGGTTATGGAGGCCTGCTGGTGGGTCCTGCCAGCACCATGGCCCCCAAGTGGTCTCCTTGGGTGACCGTGGGCCACAATTGGGTCCCCACGGTAGGCCCAAGGATGTCTGGGAGCCCCGGGTCAGACCCACAGGTGTCTGTGGGGCCTCGGGTGGTTCCCACGGGGGTCTGGGGAACTCACGGGTGCTCACTATGGGTCCGCGGTGCCCCCACAGTAGTGGGACCACACATCATCATCCCCTCACCTACGGGTCGGCGGTGCCCCCACAGAAGTGGGACCACACAGCTTCATCCCCGCAGACTATGGGTCGGCGGTGCCCCCACAGATGTGAGGCCACCGCTTCATCCCCGCATGTGTCACCTGTGGAACCACCAGCCTGGTACCAGTGAGATACCCGAGGAAACCGCAGGTGGTCTCCAGAGGTCTCACGCGGAACCACGGAACAAACCCTGAATGTAAAAAAATAAACCTGGCCTATACATTCAATACATACACCACCCCCCCAACACCTACAGTACAATAATGTGCAAAATCACTATTATCCAGATATGGATAATAGATTAATTGCCCATTATTAAAACCATTAACTAGCATATTCAAATAAATAAAGTACTACTGACCTCATCAATACGAAGTGTCCGTCGCCAGCAACATCCTTGTCTTGTCCACAAAATACATTGCCAAAACAAAGCCAATACATTGCAATTACATTCAGATATCAATTAACCCCTTAAACACCTTATCGGATAATAACCGCAAAGGTAATTAAGGGGTTAAGCCACACTGGCCCGATACCCACCCTTCACCCATGAATTTGTACAGTGGCTTCATCATGCAACTATATACAGTATATATATATATATATATATATATATATATATATATATATATATATATATATATATTTATATATATATATATATATATATATATATATATATATATATATACAGTGGTTGACAAATCACCAAAAAATCTACTCGCCACAAAAAAAAATCTATTCGCCACCTAGTACCAAACGTGTGCTGCTTGGGCCAATATTTACTCGCCCGGGGGTTAAATCCACTCGCCCGGGGCGAGCAAATGTATAGGTTTGTCGAACACTGTATATATATAAAAATATATATATATATATATATATATATATATATATACTGCTGCGGCCAAGTTTATTCGAGCATTTGCCTCGAGCAGTAGCCTGGCGCGCGCCCGAGAGTGACGGGCGCGCGCCGAAGCAGCGGAAGAGCGCCCTCCGATCGGGGCGCTCTCCCTACCGCTGCCGGGTCCGCCGGGTCCCCCGGAACCCCCTGCCGCTGTCCCGCGATCGCGGGACACCAGGGCTCCCTCGTGGAGCCCCTGGACGCGCGTGCAGGGGGCGCACGCTCCCGAAGACACGTGACCGCGCGTCTATGACGCGCGGCACGCCGAGGGGCGGCCACTAGCAAGCCGGGAAATCTCCCGGCTTGCGGTACCTGCCACACTTTAATAAAGTGTGTCGGTAGTGTATATATATATATATATATATATATATATATATACACATATATATACAGTATATACACACACATGATGAACCAATATACAAATAAATGTAGAAAGGTTATCAAAACCATACTGTCCTACAAATAACACTTCTCCATTCAGGCACACTACATTACAATGAATTTCCTTTAATAATCCTAACTGATCTTACAATCTAAATCATCAAATGCCAATGAAACACCTCACATTCCAATCAATACATTGCATTTACATTGTATAAATGATGCATAAAATCTATGCACCATATACATTCTGCAAATGAATGTTAACAATATCATTGCAAGCTAAATACAAACACAGTACCTCCAAAGCCAGACACCGCGGAGGAAGGACCTCCAGAGAAGAAAGAAGACCAGGGCGTGGCCGAAGATGGAAAGAAGACCCCGCCCTGCCCGGAAGATGATAGAAGAAAGAAGAATATAGATGAAGATAAAGATGGATTACAAATTGAAGACCCGTGTATTGATTTGGATTTTCAATTAATGTTTATTTTTTTGTATGGCTTATTATTTTATGGGTTCCTGTTCGTGGATTGGTTCGTGAGTAAGCTGCGCAACGGGAGTCGGTGGGGGCAAGTAATGGTAAGTGAACTAAAGAAATGTATTTTATTTAGCTTGTTAATTTTTTTAAAAGCTTTTTTAACATGTGTATTTTTTTTTTGTGGTATATCATTTCTTGCCACTGTATGTATGTATATCTGTCTAGAGAGATATATACATACAGGGTAAGAAATGATGTTGTTTTAAAAGCTTGATTTGATGTGTTTTAAATTAATTTGTCTATGGTGCTATGCTTTATTGTGAATTTAAAGTATTTTAAAATTAGATAGATGTAATTGTTGATATTGTATTGTGTGTTTGAGGGAGGTCAGGGCTAGCCTTGGTTTTAAAGTTTGTATTCCGGTTGGTACTTATATTTTTTTCACATGCTGAATTGTTCTGCTCGAGGCGTGATTTATTTAATTGTTTCATTGTTCGGGATAGACTGTCAATTGTTTAGGGATGTAAGTATTGATTGCTAATTGATTTTTGTTTACTTGATTGGTTAAAATAGTTGACTTGTTTGGAGTTAAAGTATTTGTATTTAGCTTGCAATGATATTGTTAACATTCATTTGCAGAATGTATATGGTGCATAGATTTTATGCATCATTTATACAATGTAAATGCAATGTATTGATTGGAATGAGAGGTGTTTCATTGGCATTTGATGATTTAGATTGTAAGATCAGTTAGGATTATTAAAGGAAATTCATTGTAATGTAGTGTGTCTGTATGGAGAGGTGTTATTTGTAGGACAGTATAGTTTTGATAACCCTTCTACATTTATTTGTATATTGGTTCATCATGTGTGTGTATATACTGTATATATATATATTTATACAAATATATATATATATATATATATATATATATATATATATATATATATATATATATATATATATATATACTGTATATATAGTTGCATGATGAAGCCACTGTACAAATTCATGGGTGAAGGGTGGGTATCGGCCAGTGTGGCTTAACCCCTTAATTACCTTTGCGGTTATTATCCGATAAGGTGTTTAAAGGGTTTATTGATATCTGAATGTAATTGCAATGTATTGGCTTTGTTTTGGCAATGTATTTTGTGGACAAGACAAGGATGTTGCTGGCGACGGACACTTCGTATTGATGAGGTCAGTAGTACTTTATTTATTTGAATATGCTAGTTAATGTTTTTAATAATGGGCAATTAATCTATTATCCATATCTGGATAATAGTTATTTTGCACATTATTGTACTGTAGGTGTTGGGGGGGGTTGTATGTATTGAATGTATAGGCCAGGTTTATTTTTTTACATTCAGGGTTTGTTCCGTGGTTCCGCATGAGACCTCTGGAGACCACCTGTGGTTTCCTCGGGTATCTCACGGGTACCTGGCTGGTGGTTCCACGGGTGACACATGTGGGGATGAAGCGGTGGCCTCATATCTGTGAGGGCACCGCCGACCCGTAGTCTGCGGGATGAAGCTGTGTGGTCCCACTTCTGTGGGGGCACTGCCGACCCGTAGGTGCGGGGATGATGATGTGTGGTCCCACTTCTGTGGGGGCACCGCGGAACCATAGTGAGCAACCGTGAGTTCCCCAGACCCCCGTGGGAACCACCCGAGGCCCCGCAGACACCTGTGAGTCTGACCCGGGGATCCCAGACATCCTTGGGCCTACCGTGGGGACACAATTGTGGCCCACGGTAACCCATGGAGACAACCTGGGGGCCATTTTGCTGGCGGGACCCACCAGCAGGCCTCCAGAACCTGTTTAAAAGGGCTGCTGGTACCCTGTAGGTCTGTCCAGGTGCCCCGCCAGCTCACTGGGTACTCGCGTGGGGCTGCGTTATGAACCCTGTATGTAAAAGAATAAATCATGCATTTACGGGGGGGCACAGGGGGTAGGTAGTGTATTTAATAAATAGAATGATGTTTATTGTGGGTCACTGTGTTGTTTTTATTGTGGGTACTGGGGGTGAGGGGGGGGGGGGTTCCCCAACGGTATGTGGGTAGGCCTCCCTTGTGGGTACTGGGTGAGGGTGGTTAGGCCTCACGGGGGGGGTTAGTTTGGGAGGGTATGTAGGCATCCCGAGTGGTGGGTGAGGGTGGGTTAACCCCTTAATGACTGTAGCGGTTAATAACCGCTATGGTGATTAAGGGATTAGGGGACATTACTTTGGATGTTTTAATTTTTGTGTCTGTTTGGCCAGGATGGGGGGGGGGGTAACGGTATGTGGGTAGTGGGTGAGTGTGGTTAGACCTCACAGTATGCACATCGGGTCCCCCCCCCCCCTCCCCACATTTACATAAACTGCACTCACAGCAACACAGGCAGGGAGATTTAACAGACACAATAGGGGGAGGTGGCTTTATACAGATTACACTCAAGGCAGGGAGATTTAACAGAAACATTAGGGGGGAGGGGGCTTTACACAGATTACACTCAAGGCAGGGAGATACAGGGGATGTACTGTACTGTATGTTGTTTATTGCAATGCTTCAATGTGTGTAAAGTATAATGTTTTTTACAATTAGATAGATGTAATCCTTGGTATTGTAAGGGTTAGCTTTGGTTTTAAATTTTGTTTTCTGGTTGGTAATTATATATTGATTTTTGTTTACTTTATTGGTTAAAATAGTTGACTTGTTTGGAGTACAGTATTTGTATTTAGCTTGCAATGATATTGTTCACATTCATTTGCAGAATGTATATGGTGCATAGATTTTATGCATCATGTATATAATGTAAATGCAATGTATTGATTGGAATGTGAGGTTTTTCATTGGCATTTGATGATTTAGATTGTAAGATCAGTTAGGATTATTAAAGGAAATTCATTGTAATGTAGTGTGTCTGTATGGAGAAGTGTTATTTGTAGGACAGTATGGTTTTGATAACCCTTCTAAATTTATTTGTATATTGGTTCATCATGTGTGTGTATATACTGTATGTATATATACATATATACAGTATATATATATATATATATATATATATATATATATATATATATATATATATATATATATATATATATGTATAGGGATTGTTGTTATATATATATACTGTGTATATATATATATATATATATATATATATATATATATATATATATATATATATATATATATATATATATATATATGTTAGAGCACACAGAGATATCGCTCAACACTTACATTTGTTTTGTCCTAAACACTGTTGATAAGTCAATTATTGTAAGACTGAACAGTGGTGCTAAAGGTTAATAGAAATATGCAAACAACAAGAGGAAAGCAACCTTTAAATAGCACACGGACATGAATGAAAGTGTAACAGAAATGGTATTTTATTCAGGTGATTAAAACAGGGGATGAAATTTTAAAAGGAGAGGAGGGCTCAGCGCTACCTATACATATTGGACATGGAGGCAAGAGTCAAGTTAAGATAAAAATCAAGACACATACAGGGTGTAGGTGGCTATATCTAAGCACACCTACGTGACAATCTACCTATACTGAGACCTTGTGACCACATGTAAAGGATAAATGCCATATAATTTGATGCAATAATTACATGATAGAGGTACACAGGAATTGAAGGTAACAGATTGCAAAAATACGTTACCACTCAGCAGGTGATTGTCACAAATAGTTAGGTCAATACTCCATGTTGTAGATAGGAAAGGTAGGGGCCCCCCTCAGCAAGACTTCCACTCCAACGCGTTTCGACGGGAAACTGTCTTCTTCTGGGAGTCCTGTGTACCTCTATCATGTATTTATTTATTTATTTAAATTTATTTATTAATTGTGGGGCTGCTGTGCGTGAATTTTTTTTATTGTTGGTAGCGGGGGTGGGTGAAGGGGGTGTTTGGCCCTTGGTGTGAGTTTATGACTTGCGGGGGGGGTTGCGGGTGCACTTAACCCCTTCACGACCATAGCAGTTAATACCGCTACGGTCGTGAAGGGGTTAAGTGCACCCGCTACCCCCCCGCAAGCCCTAAACAACCACCGTTGGGGCTAATACCCCCTTCACCCACCCCCACTACCCACAATAAAAAAAAATTACACATAGCAGCAGCACAATTAATAAATAAATCTAAATAAATAGATAAATAAATGAATAGAAATAAATACATTTAAAATACAATTTTATTCATAGTGTAGATGTGCAAGGGGTCTCCGGAGCTGAACCGCTTTGGTTTTAGGTCTGGGGACCCCCTGCTCCCGAGATACAGGCCCCTTTAGGGGGTGCCGGTATCCCTCTGCTTGGTTTACAGGCCGCGGTCAAGTGATCGGGACCTTTAAATGCAGAGGGATACCGGCACCTCATAAAGGGGGCTGTATCTCGGGGAGCAGGGGTCCCCGGACCTGAAACCAACGCGGTTCAGCTCCGGAGACCCCCTGCACATCTACACTATGAATAAAAATGTATTTTAAATGTATTTATTTCTATTCATGTATTTATTTATTTATTTAGATTTATTTATTTATTGTGCTGCTGCTGCTGTGTGTGAATTTTTTTTATTGTGGGTAGTGGGTAGTGGGTGTGGGTGTGGTTATTTACACGGGATCCCCCTCCCCCTCCCCACATTTACATACAGTACACTGCACTCACAGAAACATAGGCAGGGAGATTTAACGGACACAATAGGGGGAGGGGGCCTTACACAGATTAGTCAAAGCAGGGAAGCTTAGCAGACACAATAGGGGGAGGGTTTTTTACATAGATTACAGTCAATGCAGGGAAGTTTAACACACACAATAGGGGGAGGTGTTTTACATAGATTAGTCAAAGCAGGGAAGTTTAACACACACAATAGGGGGAGGGCGTCTTACACAGTTTACAGTCAAGGCAGGGAGGTTTAACACACACATTAAAAATATGTATTTAATGTATTTATTGTTTATTCTGCCTTAACCCTTCATTGCCTTAGCGGCTATCAGCTATGGTAATGAAGCAGTATTTCTGTATTTTTAATAATATTGTGCAGGAGCAGGGGGTCCCCTGAGCATTAATTTCTGGCTCAGGGAACCCCCTTCTCACTGTACAATATTATTAAAAATACAGAAATGCTGCTTCATTACCATAGGACAGTGATGGCGAACGCGTGGCACGCGTGCCGCTGCCGGCACGCCGAGCCGTCTCTGTGGGCACGCCTTTGGATTTCGCCGTCAGGGGGGAGGAAGCCGCTCAATGCACCCGGCGGAGCCTGGTCTCTATGGCAACCGCGTGGCACGATGACGCACCACGAGCGGCCGGTCGCGGAGCGCGAAGGGGGGGGGGCAGTGACGTAGAAGCTTGGAGGGAGGTGGAATGGAGGAGGAGCCGTTAGGACTCTAGAATGCTAGGCTGCAGGGGATTGGGTGAGAATGCCGAGAGCCGGGGGCAGAGTATGAGCAGAGCACACCAAACTACACTACCAGGGAGTAACGGTGCAGGAGATTGGTGGCCATTTGAGGAGGATGGGAGCAGCTCAGCAAGACGGCAGGGGATTGGACAGATTCCGGGTGGGAGGGGCCGCAGTGATCCATGGGATGGCAGTGATGTCACTGACCTGTGACAGTGACTGCCACGAGGAGCACAGGAGGTGTGTCAGACAGTCTGGAGCTGCTCAGAGGCAGAGCTGCTGCTGCTGCACGTGTGACACAGTCTGTACAATAAGTACTGTAAATGTAAGTAGCAACATATATATTTATAATAATGCACAACCATATTTCTGCTTTCCCCTGCTATTTATTTAGCACATTTTTATATTATATAAACAAGCCCCAAGGTCAGGTCAGGAATGACAATGAGGAATGTCCAATTAATGTCTTCATTTTTTATTTAATTTTAATTAATGTCAATAAATTATTTATATAATTTTCTGGGTGTGTGTCTCTGTCTGGGTGTGTGTCTCTGTGTGTGTCTCTGTGTGTGTGTGTGTGTGTGTGTGTGTCTCTCTCTCCCCCTCCCTGTCATCCTCTCCATACCTGTCACCTCTCCCTCTCTCTCCACCTCCCTGTCACCTCTCCCCCTCTCTCTCTCCCTCCCTGCCTGTCACCAAGCTCCCTCCCTCCCTGTCACCTCCCTCCCTGTCACCTCCCTCCCTCCCTGTCACCTCCCTCCCTGTCACCTCCCTCCCTGTCACCTCCCTCCCTGTCACCTCCCTCCCTGTCACCTCTCTTCCTTTCACCCCTCTCCCTCCCTGTCACCTCTCCCTCCCTCCCTGTCACCTCTCCCTCCCTCCCTGTCACCTCTCTCCCTGTCGCCTCTCTCTCCCTCTCTCTCTCCCTCTCTCTCTCCCTCCCTCCCTCCCTGTCACCTCTCCCTCCCTCCCTGTCACCTCCCTGTCACCTCCCTCCCTCCGTCATCTCCCTCCCTGTCACCTCTCTCCCTCCCTCCATGTCACCTCCCTCCCTCCCTGTCACCTCCCTCCCTCCATGTCACCTCTCTCCCTCCCTGTCACCTCTCGCACCCCCTCCCTCCGTCAGCTCCATCCCTCCCTGTCACCTCCCTCCCCCCTCCCTACCTGCCTCCCCCCCTTTCACCTCCCTCCCTCCCTGTCACCTCTATCTCTCCCTCCCTCCCAGTCACCTCTATCTCTCCCTCCCTCCCAGTCACCTCCCTCCCTCCCTCCCAGTCACCTCCCTCCCTCCCAGTCACCTCCCTCCCTCCCTGTCACCTCCCTCCCTGTCACCTCTCTCCCTCCCTGTCACCTCCCTCCCTCCCTGTCACCTCCCTCCCTGTCACCTCCCTCCCTCCGTCATCTCCCTCCCTGTCACCTCTCTCCCTCCCTCCCTGTCACCTCTCTCCCTCCCTCCCTGTCACCTCTCTCCCTCCCTCCCTGTCACCTCCCTCCATGTCACCTCTCTCCCTCCCTGTCACCTCTCTCCCTCCCTCCCTGTCACCTCTCGCACCCCCTCCCTAAGTCATCTCCCTCCCCCCCTGTCACCTCCCTCCCCCCTCCCTACCTGCCTTCCCCCCTTTCACCTCCCTCCCTCCCTGTCACCTCTATCTCTCCCTCCCTCCCTGTCACCTCTATCTCTCCCTCCCTCCCTGTCACCTCTATCTCTCCCTCCCTCACAGTCACCTCTATCTCTTCCTCCCTCCCAGTCACCTCTATCTCTCCCTCCCTCCCAGTCACCTCTATCTCTCCCTCCCTCCTAGTCACCTCTATCTCTCCCTCCCTCCCAGTCACCTCTATCTCTCCTTCCCAGTCACCTCTCTCCCTCCCTCCCTCCCAGTCACCTCTCTCCCTCCCTCCCTCCCAGTCACCTCCCTCCCTCCCAGTCACCTCTCTCCCTCCCTCCCAGTCACCTCTCTCCCTCCCTCCCAGTCACCTCCCTCCATCCCAGTCACCTCCCTCCCTCCCAGTCACCTCCCTCCCAGTCACCTCCCTCCCTCCCAGTCACCTACCTCCCTCCCAGTCACCTACCTCCCTCCCTGTCACCTCCCTCCCTCCCTGTCACTCCCTCCCTTTCACTCCCTCCGTCACTCCCTCCCTGTCACCCCTCTCTCCCTCCCTCCCTGTCACCCCTCTCTCCCTCCCTCCCTGTCACCCCTCTCTCCCTCCCTCCCTCCCTGTCACCCCTCTCTCCCTCCCTCCCTGTCACCCCTCTCTCCCTCCCTCCCTCCCTCCCTCCCTCCCTGTCACTCCTCTCTCCCTCCCTCCCTGCCTCCCTGTCATCCCTCTCTCCCTCCTCCCTCCCTGTCACCTCTCTCCCTCCCTCCCTGTCACCTCTCTCCCTCCCTGTCACCTCTCTCTCTCCCTTCCTCCCTCCCTGTCACCTCTCTCCCTCCCTCCCTGTCACCTCCCTCCCTCCCACCTCCCTCCCTCCCTCCCTGTCACCTTCCTCCCTCCCTGTCACCTCCCTCCCTTTGGGGGGGGGGGCGCATGATTTCTGTTGGCGGCAGTGATGGGGGAGAAGGTAGAGAGAGAATGGGAAGAGGTAGAATGAATAATACAGAATCAATGGTGACACTATTAGATAAATATCATTATAATATTCTTTTTTAGTAATGTTTTATGTTGTATTAATAATTTTTTTTGTGTCCCGGTTTTTCATTTTCAAAATCTGGTCACCCTAATAGAGGGGCGTGTGAGGTTTAATTGCAGTGTTGGCACTTTGAAAAAAATAAGTCGTTTTGGTTTGCAGTTTGGGCACTTGGGCTCAAAAAGGTTTGCCATCACTGCCATAGGACATAGCCGCAAAGGTAAAGAACGATTCTTTATTGATGTGTGTGTTTTATTCATACTGTAGATGTGCACTGGGTCTCCGGAGCAGAAACGTTTTGGTTTTAGGTCCGGGGACCCCCTGCTCCCCGAGATACAGGCCCCTTTAGGGGGTGCCGGTATCACTCTGCTTGGTTTACAGGCCGCGGTCACGTGATCGGGACCTTCAAATGCAGAGGGATACCGGCACCTCATAAAGGGGGCTGTATCTCGGGGAGCAGGGGGTCCCCGGACCTGAAACCAATGCGGTTCAGCTCCGGAGACCCCCTGCACATCTACACTATGAATAAAAATGTATTTTAAATGTATTTATTTATATTCATTTATTTATTTAGATTTATTTATTTTTGGGGCGGCTGCTGTGTGTGAATTTTTTTTATTGTGGGTAGTGGGGGTGGGTGAAGGGGGTATTAGCCCCAATGATGGTTGTTTAGGGCTTGCGGGGGGGTAGCGGTAGGGGTTAACCCCTTCATGACCGTAGAGGTAGTGTCTGCAGACAAAAATAATAAAGAATGGATACAGAGAACAAAAAGAGACAATGTAAATATATTTTGTTGGTCAGTGAATGGCACTGGATTTAGAATCTCAGATTCTAAAGTATTGCTAGTCCCAGTGAAAAACAAAACACTCAAGTCCCAATGAAAAACACACCACCTCATGTAAAAAGTTTGTTTAAATCCCTGTGTGTGTCTGTGGCAGTATAAATCTTCGAATTTTAGGAGGTTTTTGTGGCTTAATGTATGCATGGCATGACCGGTTGACTGAAGCGGCAGAAATCAGGTATGCTACAATATGCCTTATTAACCATCTCCCCACAGCAATAAGTGGTTATAAGTCACTTCCTGATACAAACTCAGGTCTCAGTGCGTCAATTAAATAGTTGCGCCATCGACAGAGCTATAAAATGGATTTGAATACCCTAATGAATTTTTCCTGAATTATTCCATTCCCTGTGTGAAAGATACTAGAAATCATGCTAATTATCACACGTGTACACAAATCCCCATCCAAGAACTTGCAAGTACTTACAAAAACACGAATATTATTTGCCCACAATGAAGTTCAAATGTCTAGAAGGTGTACACCCATTATAATACGAAGTGTATAACACTGAAAACAGGAGAGTTTCAGTGTCCATAGAAGGATTAAAGAATGCAAAAAAGAATGGGCATATGATAAATTAGCCCGGTAACTGGTGAAAATGTAAAACGTTTGTTTGTTCTGGCCAGACGAATTAGTTTTTTAAACCAGGATATATTCTTTTTCCTTCTTCTCAAATGTCTGCATGGAAGAGGATCAAAATAACAGCAGCACAGACCACGCCCCCCTTTTCTCCAGCTTCAGTAATGTGCAAAATATATGAAAGTTAACTCAAAAACTCCGGAGCATCAAAATTAGTTTTAAAAACAGGTTATTTAGGACATTTTTATTAATCTAATTGCAGCATGAAATTGTTTTGTAATAGGTGAGAAATGTTTCTTTTCTTTTGTTTGTTTGTTATTTTTATGAAGTTGGTTGGCTGTGTATGAGAGAGGATTTGTGACCTGTATGGTGTTTCTATTTGAGTGTAACCAGTAAAAACATATTTCAATTTTATTTCTATAGGATTAGGATATGTTTGGGAATATTTTTTGTTTTAAAATGCTAGTAAAAGTTCACAAGCACTGTTTGAATTATATATTGTATTGTATATCTTTATGTATATAGCGTGTGCATAGCGCTTCACAGGAGTAGTGCACGTGGTAATCATATAGGTAATAAATGGTATAGGTAACAGTTCATGGAATAAGTGACCCAGACATACAAGTAACATTAAGGAAGAGGAGTCCCTGCTTTGGGGGGTTTACAATCTAATTAGTAGGTAGGGAGAGCGTACAGAGACAGTAGGATTTGATCGGAAGCCAGGGGAGAGGGATTTCAGGAGGGGAGATGCAGAATCAGAGTTTAAAGAGTAGAGTGATTCTGGCAGCAGCAATTAGGATAGATTGTAGGGGAGACAGTAAGAGGCAGGAAGGCCAGACAGCAGGAGATCACAGTAATCAAAACGGGAGAGAATGAGGGCCTGAATCAGAATTTTAACAGTCGAGCAACAGAGGAACGAGCGCATCTTTGTGATATTGCGGAAAAAAAGCAACAGGTTTTAGAAATGTTTTGAATGTGAGAGGAAAATATGAGAGAGGAATCTAGTGTGACCCCTAAGCAGCGTGCTTGAGCTACTGGATGAATGATTGTACTTCCAACAGTAATGTGGAAGGAGGTAGTAGGGCAAGGTTTGGGAGGAAGTATGAGGAGCTCTGTTTTTGCCATGTTAAGTTTAAGACGGCGGAGGGCCATTCAGGATGATATAGCAGAGAGACATTCAGAAAACTTTGGATTGTACAGCAGGTGTAAGGTCAGGAGGTCAGGGGTTGAAAAGTAAATTTGTGTGTCATCAGCATAGAGGTGATATTTAAACCCAAGAGATGTTATTAGGTCACCTAGAGAGAGTGTGTACAGAGAAAAGAGAAGAGGTTCCAGGACAGAGCCCTGGGGTACCCCCAATGAGAGATCAATAGAGGAGGAGGTGTTAGCAGAAGAGACACTGAAAGTACGATGGGAGAGGTAAGAGGAGATCCAGGATAGAGCTTTGTTCCGAATACCAAGAGTATGGAGAATGTGAAGGAGAAGAAGGGGGTACACGGTGTCAAATGCAGCAGAGAGGTCGAGTAATATAAGCAGAGTGTATTGACCTCTGTCTTTGGCAGCATGGAGGTTATTAGTTATTTTAGTGAGGACTGTTTAAGTTGAGTGAGCAGTGCGGAAGCCAGATTGTAGAGGGTCTAGGAGAGAATGGGCGTTGAATGTGGAAAGCAAGAGAATACAAAATGTTCAAGGAGTTTGGAGGCAAAAGGCAGGATGGAGACAGGTCGATAGTTAGAAAGACAGGTAGGGTCAAGCTTGCCGTTTTTAAGTAATGGTCTAACTGTTGCATGTTTGAAGGAGGAAGGAAAGGTACCAGAGTAGAGGAAGGTGTAAAAATGTGTGTGAACGTAGGGTTTATAGTAGGAACAAGAGATTTTAGGAGATGGGAGGGAATAGGGTCAAGAGTGCAAGTGGTAGAGGGAGAGGAGGAGATCAGCAGTGACACATCCTCCTCCTGAGACAGTGGAAAAAGAGTCAAGGAAGGCAGGAGGAGAGTTTGGAAGCGGTGTAGAATGGGAGGAGGAAACATATCGGATGTTCTGTCGTATGGATTCCACCTTTTCCTTAAAATAATCAGCAAAGTCCTGAGGTTTGATGCAGGAAGTGTAAGAGTCAGCTGAGGGTGGTTTGAGTGGAGAGTCAAAGAGAGAAAAGAGTTGGGGTGGGCTAGAATTGTGCGTGTTGATTAGTGAATAAAAGTGGGTTTGTTTAGCTTGAGAGAGGGCAGAGTTGAAACATGATATCATAAATTGGTAGTGAAGGAAGTCTGCAAGAGTATGAGATTTCCTCCAGAGGCATTCAGAGGAATGACTGGAGAAACGCAGCATGTACATGTGCGAATTTAGCCAGGGTCTGGGGTTAGAAGGGCGAGGACAACAGAGAGAAAGATCAGATCAAGAGAGGAGGATAAGGCAGAGTTGTAGTTCCTGACCAGGTTGTCAGGGTCTGTAGCAGAACTGAGAGAGGAGTGTAAAGTGGACTCAAAGGCTGGTAGGTTAATAGAGCGCAGGTTTCTGCAGAAGCGAGGGGTAGATGGAGATGGAGAAGGGGATAAAAATGAGATGAGTTGATGGTCAGAGAGAGGAAAGTGGGAAATGAAGAAATCAGAGAGAGAAAAGTTTTTAGTGAAAACCAGATCTAGACAGTGGCCATCCTTGCCCTCTAAGATATTATTGTTATTGAATAGTTTACTTTTATCACTGTTTGTATATTTTTGTGGATCAGAATATGATGAACAGTTATGCTGTCTGGCACAACTGATGCAAAAGCAAATAAGCATAACACAAGCTGTAAAGATTAAGCAAGTGGTTTTTGCATTTATTTTATACACAGACAGGCTAAATATAGAAATTTAATACACTGTTTTTATATTCATTAGGGTTTACTTTGATGAATTTTATATGCAGATTCAAATTGGAAAATGACTTAGAGTTATTCCAGTTCTTTCTTTAACACTCATTTTCTTTCCTACAATAAATTTCCATCTTAAAATCTCATATGTTACACTAAAAACCCATCAATCTTACTAAGAATCTAAGTTATATTCTCCACAATTCGCCACTAACTGAATTACAAGGCTGAAAAACTTACTTGAAGTTTAAAATGCGATGAAAGTAATCAAATTGCTGTAGTCACATTCTAACAGTGGTGAACAGATGACACTAATTACCATCTCTTATTATGCTACAAATGTAGTTTACTCCATCTTTATTCATGAAGATGTATCAAACATCTCATTGAGGGAATTGAAGTAGCAGCATTCAATATCGGTAGGTTTCTTTGCTCACATTTTTCATTCCTATCAATATGCAGAAGGTGGGGCTTTAAGTTGTTATGAATGTGTTGGAGTACATATATTCCATATGTCTTTCATTTTCGTGTTCAAATATAATTTTTGCTTACAAAAATTGCTAGTCCATAATTAAAGCACAAAAAAGCATGTTTAAGAAACTGTGTAGGTTTCTTTGCATTTTCATAATATACATTTGCATTTCTGCCAGCAAAATTTACATTTTGTATAACTGTAAAGAATGTGTTCCTTTTTTCCTTTCAAATAAACTTCCTCATCATTTGAAACTGTTTGCATAGATTTTAAGTTTCAAAGTGTTCGTTCTAAAAAAAAGCAACTACGGTACATACAGTAATACTGTAGATCCCATGTTTTTCTCATAGCAGCAAATAGATCTGTACTAAAACAATCTTTTACTGCATGTTTAGCACAGGAAATAGAGCATACTTAAAGGATGGATGACCTTCTTTCTTTATGAGATGCTTGAGCAAATATAACTACCCTTAAGCAACATTTGTAGCAAGGAGAGTTGTGAACATAAACATACCACTGCAACTATCAATTCTGAAGGACATGGATGTTAAATATAAAGCTCCTATTTTTTTGTACAGGAATTCTGAAAGTCTATGTCTCACTGTTTTTGAGCGTTTGTTGAGGTGATAAATACTTACAGTATTTGCTATGTAAATGTCATTAACTTTGCCCCAGAAGAAAAACATGCATACTAAATAAATTAAACAATATCAAATGCATTTACTTTGTAAATTGGGTAATTGGCACTTAGAGATCATGAACTGACATTCTACCTCTCCTATACTTTTCGAAGACAGTGTTTCCAGCTACCCTTTAAATACACACATTGAGCAATCTTTAACAGAATCCCATCAAATTTAAACCTGCCTGCTCAACCCCCACATGTTCCTTGATCATTCAGTTTCCATAAAGATATTCTTAGAGAACTTTATTGCCCCACTCACATTTTTTTGGATCTACTGTATGTTGTCTCACTCACATTATTCTCTGCTGGCACTTCCTTTACTTGCCTTGCTACTCCATGTACCTCCATAACGCACCCTGCTCACACTTAATTTCTACCATTTCTTTAATCTTTATTGTTTTCAGTAGCTGTCAGTAGCTTATCTAAGGTATGTACATAGGGCCGTTGACAGTTTTCCTGGGACCCAGGACTAGAAATTCAACCAGGGTCCTGCTGTTGGCAGCCCTGGGAGGCTCTGCCTCTTTCTCTTATAAGACTTCTCGCTTTCTTACCTACCTCTATTCCCTCCCCATATCTTGCTCACTCTCCCTGTTTAACACTCTTCATCTCACTCCCCCAATTTCTCCCACCCGCCACTTTTTCTCTCCCCCAATTCCCTCTCTCCCCCTTAATTCTCTCCCGGTATCCCCTGGCCACTCTAGCACTGTATGTCCCAGTAAAGAGTGGGCAGTGTTGGGAGCAAATCCTGCAGGGCCTGTTTGTATTGTTATGTGCGTTACCTAATAAAGTTCAGGAGTAGCCTGGTATTACCAAGGGGGGGGGGGCTATGACTTATAGGAGGCCACTTCAAGCTACTCCCTTGGGAAGAAGGGGGTTTCCCTCTAGAGTAAATGTTTCTGGGAGTGAGTTCTGTGCTGCCCTATCTGCAATGATGACACAGCAGTAATCCTCTCCGGGGAAGGAGTAGGCTGAGGCCTTGGCCAATTAGGGGGGAAAGTAAGCTGAGGTGGGGTGCTCAGGGCCTCAAGCCCTGGGTGCATGCCTTAAGGGAATGATGCCTGTAATATTGTACTGAACCAAATAAAACCCAGTTATATCTTCTCTGGTGTGATGCTTGATGAGAGAACAACCTAAGAAGAGTTCCCCTGAGGTTCATCCTGGCTGCACCAGGATCATTTTGGTCTGAAGGCGCTGTGCTGACTGAAGAACCATCACTGATAGCCTGTCCTAATGTCTCCTTATACCACCATGGAGATCTCAGGCCTTCTGTTCTACCTCACAGTTATGCACCAGCACCAGAATACACAGTAGCAATATGATCTCATTTAAGATGGGGGAATTTTTTTTATTTATAAAAATGTTTTACCAGGAAGTAATACATTGAGAGTTACCTCTCGTTTTCAAGTATGTCCTGGGCACAGAGTTATAAAAAATACATGGTTATATTAAAAGAACAGGGTTATACAGTCAATTCACAGACATTTCACGGACAGATAGAGTTGGAAAATTGGATACAGGGGATAAAGGGCTTGTGAGCATCAGATTGAAATAGAGCAGCTTTAACATCACTTTAACATCATCAAACATCAGCAAATGGCTCACACCCTTTGGCTGTGCCAAAGGCTGTCAACTTTTGGGGCAACACAGATGTACACTTGGGTGGTTGATATTAATTTCAGCTGTGAACATACAGTTCTTTGTGTCCTCTTGGCTTACTAACATTCCAGTGGGTGGGGTTGACATTCCACAAAGTATATACAAATGTTAACCCTTAGCCCCCTGGTCCTGTGCCAAGGGGAGCAGCTCTTGGGGAGCCGCATAAGGCTGTATGCCTTTGGGGCAATGCAGAGGTACACTGGGGGTGGTTGAGATTCAATGCAGGCGGGAACAAACAGTTATTTGTGTTCTCTTGGCTCATTAACATTCCAGTGGGTGGAGCTGACATTCCACAAATTACAAGCAAATGTTAACCCTTAGCACGCTAGTCATGTGTAGAGGGGAGAAACTCTTGGGGAGCGCCATCAGGCTGTATGCTTTTGGTATAAGTGGCCACAAGGGGTCACTAAAAGTGCAGTAGAACACCAGATAGATTAAAAATAATCTCATCCTGCTAAAAATAGGAAATAGCAAAACAGATGTGGATGACAGACAATATTATGTCACAGCTGAATGATGGTCAAAATCCTAGTAATCAGGCAAAGAATGGTGTAGTACATAACCAGGTTTGGTGTAAATCAGGAATTGGTGTATATATAATGTACACAGTATGTAATCAAGACTGTAGTCTGCCACATCCCATAGGCTGCAGTAAGCAGGAAATATACAACCTGACCGCCGAGTGGATGGAAGCAGCAGTGTTTCAATTGCCTGGTAACAATAAAAAAAAAAAACGTGAGTTAGCAGGGATAGCTGTGTGTGCACGCTCCATTTCGCAAGCTGTGACAGTCAATCTGATGACGTCACTATGCCCCGACGACCGTTTCGCGCGGCTCAAGCGCTTCTTCACAGGGGGAGGAGGAGTCAAGTGCAGATGGGATGTGGGAGTTAAATGCCCTGAAAGCAATTGTAATTGGTCTGTCAGCAACCAATAGTTGCTGGGGTGTGTGTGAAGGGGAGGAGCATGCTCCCAATTCACAAGGTATTGAGTAGCTGAATGCTGTTGTGTTAGCAAAAAGAAACAGTACCAACACTACAAAATTACACATGTTTAGACATTTTTCTGACTCTCCTCTGTTAGGGGAGAGGGAGACCACGGAGACAACAAAGGCGGAAGAGAAACAGATAAATCCGAGGCTCCATCCCAACAGATTTTCCCCTATGAGAGAGGTGTCTTTGGTAGCATCGCCTCTGAAAAGAAAAAGTGGAGAGGGACCAGAGGTGGGAGAAGGTGGAATAAAAAAGAGGATGAGGTAATACAACCACTTGGCATTTTTAATATCAGTAATGTGAAGCTAACATAAGATCAAATTTCACTTTTAAATAAAGGATTACATTTTGCACCGGCCCAAGGACCAAATTCTTTAAATCTTTCTTTTTTATGCCATAAATATTTGAGGAAACTGATTCTAAAACAATATTTTTTTAAAAAGAATGCAGAAGATTTTTTTTTTGTGTGAAAAGAAACAAACAGAAATTAGTGATAATCGAGAATTATAGGATCACTCCAGCCTAAACTCCATAACAACCTTTTATCCCAAACATTGTAAAGGCAATTTTGCTGAGACTTTTTTCAGCTAATTACTAATGATTTTGAACAATTACAACAGCATTATAAAAAGTTCAATTTAAGTAAGAAAGAACATCAAGTGATCCTGGATTTACAGTCTAATAAACAACTTCTTATACAACAGGCTGACAAGGGAGGAGGAATAGTAATCATGTCTAAAGATTATTAGATCAATGAGACCAATTGCATTTTGGGGGATAAAGTTACATATAAAGTTTTGAAGAGTGATCCAAAAAACATTAGAGAAGTTATAAAACGAAGGATTTTTTATAGGGATAAACAATATAATCAATATAATATAATCAATATTATATGGAATATCAATATTTAAATAATACATTTCCCAGACTTTCGATTTTTAATTTTATCCCAAATATACAAAAGTTAAGAACGGCCTCCTGGCAGACCTATGATATCCGGGATTAATTCAATATCCCAATACCTGTCAAAATATATTGATTTTTTTCTTCAAAATACGTTGTCAAACTCTCTACTTATTTAAAGGATACAACACAAGTCATTAATATATTTGACCAAATGGATTGGGAGGAAAATTATTTGTTTGTAACATGTGATGTTACATCACTCTATACAAGTATAAATCACGAGAAGGCTTTAGAAACGATTAGGAGAATATTAACAAGAGATCATTCACTTAAAAAAGAACAATTACTTTTTAATTTCTAGTATCAACTATATTTAAAAAAACAACTACTTCTGGTTCAATGAGGGTTTCTACTTGCAGCTATGTGGCACTGCCATGGGGACCAGGTTTGCACTGAGTTATGCCAATCTATTCGTGGGGGCCTGGGAAGAGGACCATGTTTGGATGGGTGGAATTCTTGGTGCGGGTCTAGTCCGGTGGCATCGGCATGGCATAAATGACATGAACTTTATACGGTGTGGAATTGAAGATGATGTTATTGAATTCATAAACAACTTGAATCACAATGATTGGAATTTGAAGTTCACATGTTTTCTGGAAAAGTAATATTCAATTCTTGGATTTACATTTGTATGTTGAAGATAAAAAAGTGAAATGTAAAACACACTTCGAGCCCATAGATTGCAACACCTATGTGGACAGCACTAGCTGTCACAATAGGGATTAGTTGAATAACATTCCCTATGGTCAGCTGAGGTGAGTAAGGATAAATTGTACGTCAGACATTGTATTTGGAGAACAATCTCTTCTCTTGAAATATAGATTCCTGGAGAAGAGATATGAACCTGATTTATTGGACAATGCAACGATGAGTCAGTAATTTAAAAGAGTGGAGATTCTATTACCAAAAAATGAATCTAAGAAAAAATTGGAGAAATTCCAGGGCAATTGGATTCCTTATGTAACACAACAATACCTAATCGGGGAAAATTAAAAATATTTAAAATAAACACTGGAAGATTTTACAAGATCCACTTTTAGAAGAATTTTTACCACCGAAGCAACAAATAATATTCTCTAAGGCATCCAATTTGAAAGAAAAGTTGGCACTGAGTGATTTAAATATAAAACAGGATACAGTATATACTGCACCGACACACTTTATTCGAGCAAATACCCAGTATGTACCTGGCAGATACCTGGAATGCGCCGCTCCTCACCTCTAACAAGCCCCGTTGCGTTTGCCTTCCCAGCCTGGGTTCATGCCTGGCTGACGGGCGGCTGATCTGTTAAATGATAATGATTAGGATTTAATAGGCTGCAATGCTTCGCGTGTCTACCAAATGGCATAAATTCATGAATTGTAATGCAGTATATATATATATATACTGTGCAGTATTGCAGCCAGCGGGAATAAAATGCTTCAATCCCTGCCTAGAAAATACCTCAATGCACTCGGGCAGAAAACAGTCACAAACCTCAATACACCCGGGTATACCCGAATTCGTGGGACTAGCCGAGCTCGAATAAAGTGTGTCGCCAGTGTAAATTAGGCTCTAAACAAATGTGGCAAGAAACCCATCCAAAAGTTTTTTTTTTTAACATGTTTACATTGCAAAGCATGTGTGCATGGGACAAATGGAGCTAAACAAATGTAACAAAGGAGATGTTTTCCATTAGAAATGTGATAAACTGCAATACAAAATTTGTAGTTTATCTTTTGGAATGTCCATTACTGAAGATTAGAATTATAGAACATGTACGCAACATCAGAATAGGGCTAGAAACTCATAAAGTATCCTTGCATTTTAAATTACATCATCAATCATATTCAGGGGGTCTACTCTTCAAAGGCATAGACTTTGGGCCTTATGCATTAATCAGCGATAAGTCACTTATCGCCATCTTATCGCCAAAAAAGCCTACAGCGATTCAGTAAGCCCCAAAAAGTCGGCGATAAGAGATCTTATCGGCAAACATTTTTGCAGAGATAAAAAAAATCGCCAAACGTGCGGTGATAAGCCACTTGTCGCCAGCTTCTCAAACTCATATTATTCTAGTAGCCCTGATTAACTTATCAAGGCTAATCGCCGCTCTAGAATTGAGATTTCCTATCAAAATTGTGTGCACACTTGCTTTGTAAAGTCTACTATTGGTCATAAATCCTAGATTAGGCATAGTTCCTATTCCATCTAGTTGGTTAGTAGACACTACCACCCATTATACACTTATCCCAGTGGTGACTATTCTAAATGCTAAGAATAAAGTTCTAAATCGATATTGGCCTCGGTTTGCTGCTACAATCCAATGGATCACCAATCCTCTTATCTGTATGTATCTCAAAACAAAACCAGAAGAGCGCAAAAGTAAGGCATAAAAATCTTTAGAAAAAGTTTTTTTTATCACTTATACTCATGAAACCATCAACATAGTTATCTAATCTTGTCTGTGAAAAGAGCAATGAAGAGATTAAATATAGAGTATGCATATACATAATGAACTGTTAATACTTGTCTTTATTTGGCTCTCTTTAAAAATCCTTTACACTGAGTAATAAAGTACATTATGTTATTAACGAAATGTCAGCATGCCAACTGTAATCTGAAATGAGTACATTTAAGATGACAGGTGTTAGAGGACTCCATCTGGTAAAACTTTCCCATTCCCAGAGCAACATTCCATTTTATGCAAGGATAGTCCTTATTCATTTCATTATCAACATGACTGCAGATAATGTGTAAATGACATAATATATACTGTACATAACAATGAAAGGAATATTCTATATTCTCTTTGGAATCATATTGTTTTTTCTTGGATACATTTGCTGATAATAAATGACACTTTGAAAATCTAGTTTAACATTGCCAATTCAAGGTGAACAATTTTTCACGGTAACCCTTCAGTGGATTTATCACATTTGCTTACAGTAAATTGACAGTGAAAGGATTAATCTGGTGGAAATTAATGCAAGTGATTTAGTTTTACTCACATTTATATTTGTGATGTTCTATGAAATAAAGGATAGGATTTGTGTAAGGGCTAGAACAATGCCATTTGGTTGCACTATTACTGTATACTAAACTTTTGGTGTGGTTATATTTGAATATATTTACTAGACTTAAAGTGTGCTTTTATATTGGTAATTCCACTGGATGTGAAATCAACAAAAAAAATCACACAAACAAAGGTATGGTAATGGAATACAATTCAAAACAACTTTTGTGATTTATAGAATATGACCTGAAACATTATAGATTTTTAGTAAAAGTTAAATGTCATATCCTACTAAAGGGAAAAAGACAACTCTTAAGAACTGTATTTATCTAAAATTTTGAAAGAATGTGTACAGTAACCCAGCCTATGTTGCCACACACTTGTAGCTGTGAAAACAAGTCTGGAAGTGAACATAGTGAATAAACACTCCAGCACTTCTAAAATCAATTTTAACCAAACTTTAAGTTTTCCCAGACCATAATTAAATTTTTTGTTTCACAGTAATTTACATCTACTTTTCTGAATCCCTTTTTTGTGTTTTCATCTTAATTAAATCTTCACTCTGCTACCCAGATGTGTGCCCGACAAGAGAACACCTTGCCAATGATGAGTAATTGTATGCTGCAAGTTCTCAGAAGTTAATACATTTGAAAGTTTGAAAATTTACATCAAGTGAATAATAATTTAAGGAAATATGCCTGTCAATATTTGTGATAGTGTATATACAGTACAGTATAAAGTTGTTACACAATGCAAAATAAACAGGTTCTAACAGTGAATGCCTCTGGCAGGCTACGTGTTGTTAAGAAAATTAAATAACAAATAAATTCCGAAAAGATGAAGATGTAAAACATAAGTGATGGGTAGGCCTGAGGATCAAAATCAGACCTACCTGGACCAGTTTTTCTAAAATATCCATACTGAAGTTCTACTTAGAGTAATTTATTAATTGTAGTTTTTATGCAGAGTATTTGCCTTCTTTCCTTTGGTCAATCTCTTTGTCAAGAGTCTTTTTGTTGCTCTATGCAACTTTATGTATTATCCCAGTGAATTTTATCACTCTAATCCTCTCCTCTCTATCTTATCAACCAGATGATGGTACAGTAAGGAGACACACACGGGTTGAAATTTCAAAAAAGGTGTATTGAAACACAAAAAACAACGTTTCGGTTCCTGCAAACGGAACCTTCCTTAGGGTTGTAGGTGGACCATCATCTGGTAGATAAGATAGAGAGGAGCACCCTTTTGGAGTATAAGAATAAAAGTCAACAGATAAATAAGGAGTTTAATTGTGCAACAGGAAGAGGCGATTTCTTCCAAGACCCACCCCTAGTGACGGATTTCCGGTCCAGGAGTGAGTGACAGCGTTCGGAGCAGTCCCTGCAGGTCTTGCATCAACCCGTCGCCATTGGAGTCATCGTCATTACCTCCCGATCATTGCGCATTTATTGCAAACATTTTGTGAGTAGGATTCTGGTTTTTCCAAACCGGACTAGTCATCTGCCATTGTTCATTATTGTTATTTTAAATTATATGTTTATTAAATTAACTCTTTGTATTTTTTCTTCAGCCTTGCTTGTGTTTGTCTATTGCAGGCCTGCACAACATACGGCCCGCGGGCCGCATGCGGCCCGCCCAGCCTCTCTGTGCGGCACACAATGAGATTTAAAAAAAAAAAAAACTTTAAAAAAAAAACTTAAAAAAATAAACTTTTAAAAAAAATAAAAATTGGCTGCGATTCCCCGCGGTCCCGGGGATGATGTGAGGTGCATTGAGGTGAGGTGCAGGAGAGGTGAGGTACAGGCGAGGTGAGGTGCAGGGGGGTGAGGTGCAGGGGAGGTGAGGTACAGGGGAGGTGAGGTGCAGGAAGGGTGATGTGAGGTGCAGGGGGTGAGGTGCAGGGGTGATTGGAGGTGCAGGGGGGGTGATTGGAGGTGCAAGGGGGTGATTGGAGTTGCAGGGGGGGTGATTGGAGGTGCAGGGGGGTGATTGGAGGTTATTGGAGGTGCAGGGGGGGTCATTGGAGGTGTGGGGGGGTCATTGGAGGTGCAGGGGGGTCATTGGAGGTGTAGGGGGTTGATTGGAGGTGCAGGGGGATGATTGGAGGTGCAAGGGGGGAGAGTGATGTGAGGTGCAAGGGGGGAGAGTGATTTGAGGTGCAGGGGGGGAGAGTGATGTGAGGTGCAGGGGGGGAGAGTGGTGTGAGGTGCAGGGGGGAGAGTGATGTGAGGTGCAGGGGGGGAGAGTGATGTGAGGTACAGGGGGGGAGAATGACGTGAGATGCAGGGGGGAGAAGGATGTGAGGTGCAGGGGGGGGTGGGATGTGTATGGTGTGCAGGGGGGTATTGTGTGTTTGTGGAGAGGGAGTATTATGTGTGTGGGTGAGGGGGAGAGATGGGGGTATGAGAGATAGATGGGGAGTATCGCAAAGGTTGATAGTGAGGGGTTCTGGGGGAGATATTAGGATGATGATGAGAGGTGCTGGAGGAGAGATGATGATGATGATGATGATGATGATGATGATGATGATGATGATGATGATGATGATGATGATGATGAAGAAGATGATGAAGATGATGATGATGATTTTACCCGTGCGGCCCAATTTTTTTTTCCTTGGAGCATTTCGGCCCTTCTCGCTTTACGAGTTGTGCAGGCCTGGTCTATTGTCTGTCTTGTATTGTCTTGTGTACCTGTGTGAATAACTAGCAGTTTTGCACTATGATGTTTTTTTTCTGCTTGTTTTACATATGCCATGTAACATCTTGCTGTGGATCCTGGAAGTACAAGATTGGATACACTTTTCTTGCATTTCCATCCAATTGGACTCTATACAGACCTATTTTGGACTTTTTAGGCACCGGTTTGTATTGGTTATCCTTGTAAATATGATAACTGAAGAATTACCAAAATGAAAATATATGCATCAGCTAATGGCAGTTTATAATGAGTGTTCTAGTAGCTGTCATCCCTGAAGAATAGGGCAACAAAAGTATGTTTAAAGCCACAAGTCTCCTAAGGCAAAACATTCAATAAGTTACTCGGCTTCTGCAATTTATTATTTTGAAACCCACTCTGCAAGATGACAAAATGTAATTATTCAGTAAATATTGCAGAGTCGGCATTTGTAATAAAAGGATTTTATAATATATAAATGTTCAATGAGCTATTTATCATATACTTAACACATGATACATTACAGTGCATGTCACCAGACCTATTTTTGCTCGGTTTTATGCATGCTAATTAATGCATGACGGTGAAGCATTAGTAGTAATAAATGCCTGTAGAGAATAGTTGGAGAATTTAGAAAATGATCAACTATCATTTTACAATGATATTAGATTGTGTTGCTTAAATGATTTGGGTTGGCTCTCATTACTAAGAGGTTTACAAAACTGAATTTATTAAAAAATGTATGATCCTTTCAATAGATGCTATGCTCAAAATATATTTCAAGATGGTATTACTAATAATAGTATTTTTAAAACATCTAGTTAAGCAAAATGCACATTGTTATGAATGGCAAATCGTGAAATAAATGCATTACACTAACTTTAAAAATAAAAGTTCATAGTAGCTTCTCTTGAACATAGGGAATAATATTTTGCTGACTACTGCCTCAAGGAGTCTATGTAAGATATTTCTCTGTTTTAACGCATTTGGGTTAGAAAAATGTGCCTTTTCTCTGTATGAATGTATGAAACACAACATATTTGTTAAGAGTATTTTTACTCTTGTTGAATTTGGTACATTCTGTTATAATATTCAGCGCTACACACACACACACACCCCCCACACCCCTCCACTTATGCCACCTTTAATGTGAGGAGAAAAACAAAACAAACTAAAGAAGTGGGTGGGACAAGCAAGAGATAATGGACTAGATAGAATAGATAGGAATGGGGAAATAGCTACAGTATGGGTCATGGAGATGGAGAGGGGGGAAGTCAGAGGTTGGCAAGCAGGAATGCACCCTATTGAATACAGATAATACTAGTAAACTTCAAAAGACTGAATTCAATTGGAGAACAAAGGCTGGAGCAGATAAATTAACAATTCTGTGTGAGTGGTTAAATGCATGCTTGCTAATACTGTACAAGAAGCCTGACAGATAAAATGGAGAGCTTGAATTAATAGCTAGAAGGAAGCAATATAATATCATAGGCATTACTGAAACATGGTGGGATGAAACTCATGAGTGGGAATTTAAGTTAGAGCAGAGGTAGCCAACTCCAGTGCTCAAGAGCTATCGAACACGTCAGGTTTTCAGCATATCCCTGTGTGACAGGGTGAAGTCACTACGTGATAGCTATGCCTGGAAAATATACCTCTGACTGCTAAAACCAGCTATCAGAGGGTTAACCCAGTCAGAGTTTACCTGGAATATCATGCCTTTATTGAAAATAGCTGTCAAACAGCTTTATAAGAAATCAACTGCTAGTAGTAGGTGATTCTCTCTCTCCCCAGATCTGACTCAGAGGAGGTGTCCACTCACACAGTGGTTATTGTTCTTCAACTGGAACTTGGGTAATAAATATAAGCAGTTTGAACTATTCCAGATTGTTGTCACTTAAAACTGTATTACGATGTGCCTACAAGGGCCCCAAAGCCCACATCACTCCCTGATCAGAAGGGAGTAAGAACTGACCCTGACAAAACGGCCCTACTAAGAGACGATATGATTTAACCCTTTTATGCTGACACAAAGCTGGTTTGTTTACTACTTGTTTTGGCTTTAAAAAAGCAATGCTCAGAAGTACCCTGTGTAATTTCTCTTCATTGCAAATCCCTGCTTCAGCACAGTTGGCTGAATCAGTGGCTTAGTATAAAAGTGAAAAACTGATAGAGCCACCTATGCTGAAGCAGGGATATAATGAAAAACTGATCTGTTTATAGCTGTTGAGGGCTGGAGTTGGCTACCCCCGAGTTAAAGGGTTACTCCCATTTTTGGAGGGATCGGTCAAATAGAAGAGGCGGTGAAGTGTGTTTCTATATTAAGCCGGATTTTAAACTGATTTTGCAGGAAGATGTTTATAAAGGGATTGTTGAAAATGTAGACATTCTTTTGATAGAAGTTAGTAGTGGAGTTAAAAGTACAAAAAAATGCAGGTATATGCTATAAACCACCAAATATCTGTGAGATTGAGGAAGACAAAATACTTTCACAAATGGAGATGACAAACAGTTAACGACTAACAGTCACCCGTGATCAGCGGGGAATATCCAAATGCAAACATATAGAGGGGCGCATAAGAGAAGAAACAAAAGACAAAATTAGTCAATATAAAACAAAATTTATAAGTACACTAGAAACATGTACAACTTACATAAAAATATGAGGTGGATCACAGTGATCCCAAACGTCTGCAATATCCCTGAGTAAAGGGCCCCAGAATTTCTGAAACCCCTCGCCAAAGTCCCAGTGTCTTATAGGGAACAGCCTCCATGATGAATTTAAGAAGCCGGATCAACTCCCAATGACGTCCTCGTGAGTATGCGTGACTGCAGCTTCCGTAATTCATCGTCACAAAACTCACGTCGCTGCTTGTGACCTCACCGCGACGCGTTTCGTGTCTAAAGCGACACTTCTTCAGGGGAGGGTCCTAAGATTCCCTGGCACTGATTAAGTACCATAACTAAATATTCTTTCAGCCAATAGAAATCACACCCTGCTAAATAGCTGTTCAATCAGTGTCTTGCACATTACAATAGCGCTACACACATGCTTGCTTAAAACATAAACATTGACAGTACATTTAACACAGCACAAAAAATAAAATTACATGACAAAAACATGACACTAATCAATACACAAACCACAACGAAAGTAAAAAATGAAAATTATGAAAAATAAAATGATATAATTAAAATGTTAACCTGAAATAGGTTACATGGTGATATGTACAGTACTCTCAATTTTAATAACATCTATATATAGACTAAAACCTATAAGAACTGTGGTAACCTTAATACCTCTGGACAATTGACTAAGTCCAAGGACTGATGATACAACAGAAAGTTAAAAAGCAACATGTATTGCTATATAGCTAAATATTGTTATATTCATTGAATTGTCAAAGAAAAAGAGATTTAAAATAGTACAGCCATCAACTGCAAATATTTTCTTAAATTACAAAAACAGAATATCTTAATTTACAATAAGAAAACCAATTGGTTTATAAAAAAAGATGTCTTAAACATCAAAACTTTGAGAATGTCTTCATTTATAATCTATTATATTTAAATATAATAATAAGAATATCTTCATTCATAAATGATATTAAATCCAAACTCAGATGATGTCTTCATATATACTCTAATAATTTCATAGGACCACATTGGTAAATTGGCTAATAAGAATAATGAAAATTGTCTTAACATATAGTGTTAGAATTATAATTACTGGTCAAAACCACATCCATATAAAATCCAAAAAAATGAATTGAGTGTGTTTCTACAGGTCATCATAATGTTTTGAACCCAACACCCCCAAATAAAAATCACAGTATGCCACTACTAGTGTAGAATTAAAAAGCTACAGTAGTGATTGATTCTCAGAATATCAAAAATTGTTATGCAAGCCCATGTCAAGAAACGAAAAAAAGGATTTTTTTACAGACTTGAAATTCAAATTGAATGAGAAGTCATACACGCATGCGCCTAATGTGATGGCACGCATATGCGTTTCAACAAGGTTCCAATGAGACATACACACATGCACATAAAATAAAAACAGTAGGAAAAGAAGAGCAAGCCTTGCAAAAGTATTGATTAATAAATAATACAAATAGAAATGTGATGACACGCATACAGTATGCATTTCAACAAGGTTCCAATCCGCATGTGCGGAAAAAGTATTTTATATTCAGAAGAAGACGCAACGTTATATTTTTGTAATACTGTACTTCTTTTCCCTTTAGTATCCTGTATACAGTACAGTATGTGTCCTCATATTTTTATGTTTATGGCTAAGGAGCCTCACACTACTGTATACAGTATGAACTCGTAACGTTAATCTCTGTTCAAATATAATTCTTCAAATTACAATTACTGTACACACACAGACTTGCAGAACTGTACAGCTGTACTGTGTAGGTTGAATTACTATTAGACTTTTAAGACAACAGCTCGCGATCGCCCACTTGAGTTTCTAGACAATTTTCTGCGCACAATAAATGGATTCTGCGCCCGATAGAAAACCGATAGAAACCCGAGTAAATTGCTATACGGTTGGAAAACACAGTGCGTCAGGATCCGGTATTCAGAGCGGTGGCTTTAGAATAAAGGCTGGCGCAGCTGTAACTACTGACATACAGCAGCGACCAAGCTTATTCTAACACTTACCAGGTTTGTCCCGCGGCAGATTTCGGGCTGACGCCGAATTTTCCCGCGCGCCAGCCGGAGCCTCTCAGATCGGTCCTCCTATCGATGCCTCTCCCCACTGCTTCTCCGGGTCCACCGGGTCCCCCGGGCCCCCCACCGCCATCCCCACATCTCCCTTAACCAGGGCTCCCTCCAGGGAGCCCTGGGCACGCGCGCCACGCACGCACACACCCGATGCAGCGTGACCGCGCATCAATGGCGCGCGGCACACTGCGGAAAAAAAATGACAAACCCGCGTCTTCACGCGGGTTGCGGCTCCAACCGTGTTAGAATAGGCTTTGTCGCTGCTGTATGCGCTTCCCCCTATGTGGGGTGGATTTCTAGGTATGTAATGTACTGTATGTCTACTAAATAAAGTATGTCTACTAAACTAGCCATTCTAGGCTATTATATCTGCCAACCTGACTATAAGATAACACATATAAAGTATATATGGTAACCTAAAGTCCACATTAATCACAACACTTAACCATTAAAGTTTGCTGGTATAATGTGAAGTGGACTATAGAAATTCTATAAAGTCAGTACAGACAGCAGCAGCAGCTGCAGCAGGGTAGTACCTAAACATTTGGCAAATACATTATATTTCTACACAAACCCCATTAAAATCTTATAGTAACTAGTAACTGTAGCATGTCAGCATAATACTATATTCCCCTTGATCATGAGGCAATACAGTGCTAAAGTACAATGAATAGCAGTGGGTAAATGGAAGCGCTATACATTTTTGTTTTTGTGATTCATTGACAGTGTCATTATTGTCCTTCCGCTTACACTTGCTGTCACTGTTATAATGATAACTTTGAGTCGTAGTCGTTGCTAGATCACCACCAGTAGTAACAGCAACAGCACCACTTTGAACTGATTTAACTTTATCAGATACATTATCCCCAACAACGCCATCACCACCACCACCACAATGACCTCCACCAAAACGACGTCCACCTATTCATTCCCTGCCTCTATGTCATCTTTGCAAATATTTATTCAAAACAGTATACAGTAACTGGTCTTTTCAGGTTTGGGGGTGAGTCCACTGGGAAAGTCAATGGTAAGCCTTGATAGTGTTTCTCACCAGAGGTAAATGCTCAAAATCTGGATTAGCTGTATGCAAACCAGACATTCTGAAGCAAGGTTCGGGGTCGAGTCAGACGCAGAGGCCCAGGGCAGGCAGCAAAGTTTCAAAGTCAGGTAACAAGTGGTTGTCAAGGGCAGGTTGCAGACAGGAAGGTCAGGGGACCAGATGAAGTAGGGAATGTGGTAATCCAAAAGCAGAAGCGTAATAACACCCTTCTTATAGGGGAAATAACATTCTTAAGTTAGTACAGCTGATATCTGAGAGGCTGTAGACTATAAAGTAGATCTTACTAGTTGAGCTCTGACAGTGTTACTACAATGTGTTGATGTAATTATGCTACTTTAATTTTGTTTTATATAAGAGCTATATTATTATGCATTGACAGCCAGTGAGTGACTGCTTCTGTTGTAGTTTTCCTGCTGATGGACAACAGCACTAGATATATTATCCTTGACTGTCCATGCAATGAATTGTCTGAGTAACAAATAAACTGTTCTGGAAGCGTAATAATTATTATTGGGATTATTTTTTCCAGTAATATCAATACTAAAAGTTATTGCTGATATATATTCTGGTAAATATTCTTCTAGCACAGTAACATGTGCAGTATACTGTAGCATGAGGGCCAGATGCAGAGCACACATTACTTTACTGTAAGTCGTGTCATTCACATCTAGTTATTTATTCATTCTGGTGTGACAGGGCAGAACCCCTGTCAAAAAGGGCTTTAATTCAGTAGAAAGCCTGAATTGGTCTGAGGAATCTTGCAGGGAGCTGGTTAATTGCAGCTATAGACAATTAACCAGTCTCCACCTGGCTCATCAGACAGGTAGAAAATCCACCTGCTTGAACTGCAAGAGAGATCTCTTGAGCACAAAGGATTTATGTTGCCAGCAAAAAACTCACCAATGAACAAAACCCAGAGACTGACATACAGTAAATATCCCCCTGCTTACAAGTACCTATTTGGACTTTGGAGTCATAGGTTTTGATGGTGAGGGGGTAACCAGGCTTTATAATAAAGGTTAAGCCCACTTGGGTGCCCCTGAACTGTGGTTTGGGGTCCTAGAGAGTAAGCTCTTTGGCCCTTGTATTGTGCATGCATTACTGTGGCCGTGTGCAAAATATGCGACATTAAAGATTTTCTGTGTTTTGCCTTTCCCGGGCAGCTGGGACCAGGAGATTTCTAGGCTTTAAGATTCAGGGTAGGTATGCCGGAGAAAGTCTTTACAGAATGTGGCTATGTATCAGGTTTCCAAAATTACAGGATACCCAAGGAGGAATAGAAATATGATAATTTCTAATGTATGTCAGTGTGTGTGTTACAGATAGTGTGAGTATCTGTGGCACATACACCAACAAGAGAGGGGGTGGGAGTTATACTCCCCCTAGTATATTTAATAGGGGGGGGGGTTCCTAAAATGTGCCATGTCTCCTAAGTATTAAATAGCTGTGATCACCCCTGAGCTACAGCAAGTATGTATTTGACATATAAACGGGAGTGTGAAAATGTATGGTACAGTAAGTCATTCTTAATTGGGCACTGTACTTCTGTTATTGATCTTACTGCTAAGCGGCCAAACAGCCGATCATTCCAATGCACCACCTGATCCATCAGGACCTGATTTTCTTCTGCAGAAAAATGCACAGTGCGCACCCCTTCCCGACATCAGATTCATGGTGGAGGAGGCACATCAGCTGCTGGAGATGTGACCTCTGAAGCTTCAGAGGTATCCTGATGGCTGCTTTCTTTCCCTCACCACTCTTCCCAGAGCCCTGTTGCTGCCACTCCTGGAGCCCCTACTGGACTTCTAGTGGGTCCCTTACAAGGGCCCAACTAGGCCTCCCTCACATCTCCACTCATCAAACCTCCACTCCCCACACCTCCATTCCTCATATCTCCACTCCTCACACCTCCACTCACCTCATCATGTTGACGGTCTTGCGAGCCCCCCCCCCCTTTCACAACTCCTTGCTCTTCCCCTTTTCCCCATGTATTTCTCGCCCCTCTGTCTCTCTCTTTCCCTTAGTCTGTAATGTGTGCTCACCACAAACAAGGCAGGACCATGAGGCTGAGGTGGGGATGTCGGAAGCAGCTTCAGAGACTGGTGATATGTATGATACCATTCTTGTCTAAACCCTGTTACTGCTGCTTTTATTTGTTTGCCTTACTGCTGACTCTAGCTATAGTTCTGGGCATTCCCATAGGGTTAGCAAGATGTCTCCTTAACCCTATGACTGCCATGTTTTCTGTTTGCCATATTGCTGATTTAATGTGTTATTTGGGTGATTTCCCTTAGGGCTAGCAATATGGGTTCCTAGCATTGTCTTAGATTGTTCTACTTCATTAATACTATATTGATTCTATATAACTATAATAGAGTGTTTTATCTGAGACAGTTCTCAACATTACTGCTTACAGTATTTCATTTAACCAAGGCTTCCTGATTTATGCTTGATAGGTATTGACTGGCTGAATAGCAGTTAACATTTGTGAACACATTGGCATTTTTGTATTAGTGTTCCACAATTTAGATTATCCTGTCTATGTATACAGCTCTTTAGTTGTGTATATGATTACATTACAGACGGGAGGGAGATATTATGTGGTTTGTCATGAAGGGAAGTACCACAGGTTCCTTTTCTAAGGATCTGTGGGATTGAGCCTGAGGAAGGGGCACCCTGTTCTGTCCCCTTTCGCTTTGATCACATTTATTTCACCTTTTGCTATTAGGCAAGTTATTGTCAATAGCTTATGCCCTTTGTTTCCCTTTGTTTTTTCACTTCCCTGGGGAGCACTCTGTGCATGCAAGATGAAGCTTATGAGGGAGACCGGCAGCACGGAGAGCCAACAGCGGGTGTCGGAGCGGGCCGCAGGCAAGTGCGGGCGCACGGGGCCTGCGCGGGGATTCGCATGGGTCAGGCGTTCCGCGAGTCCTAACTGTACCCCCCTCTTCAAGAGAGAACTCCGGGCGATTCCAGCAGGATTTAAGGGGATATATCTGGTGGAACTTCTTGATAAGTTCAGGTGCGTGAATCTGGTGGTGTGAAACCCAAGAACGCCCCTGTGGGCCATAACCTTTCCAGTGGATGAGGTATTGAGTGGTCCTCCTGGATATTCGGGAATCAATGATAGCCTGGATCTCATACTCCTGTTGTCCCTGCACGAGTCGAGGAGGTGGTGGTGTGGGAGAGCGATCCGGAAACCGGGAACTGTGATAGGCAGGTTTCAGCAAGGATAACGAAAAAAAGATGGTGCAAAACAGCGCAAAAAATATATAAATAATGACAATATTTGAAATAAATATTGCAGGCAATTCTTTCTTTTCTCCTAGATTTCAGCAAGGAAACATGAAACACGGATGGTATCCTCATAGATGGTGGCAGTTGTAAGCGGTATGCCACCGGGTTTATTTTTTTCCAAGATTTGGAAGGGACCTAAAAATCTTGGTGCAAGCTTGAGTGTGGGAGTTTTTAAGCATATGTTCTTAGAGGAGCGCCATACCTTGTCTCCTGGATTTAGTTCAGAAATCTTGCGGCGGTGCCGACCAGCTTTAGCCTTCTGCCTGGAAGCAGCTTTCCTCAAATTCTCTTGAATCTTGGTCCAAGAGGACTGCAAGGTCTGGACCCAGTTATCTGCTGCAGGAACCCCAGAGGAAGAGGGAGTGGTGGGTAGACGTGCCGGATGGAACCCATAGTTCGCAAAGAAGGGAGAGAGTTGTGTAGACTCACTCCTAGGGAATTATGGGTGAATTCTGCCCAGGGAAGAATGTCCGTCCAATCGTCATGCATCTCAGAGACAAAGCAGTACAGATACTGCTCTAGGGACTCAGTTTTCCCATTAGTCTGAGGGTGGTACCCAGATGAGAAGTGCATGGATATGCCAACTTTTTTGAGAAGGCCCACCAGAATCTAGAGACAAACTGAGAACCCCTGTCAGAGACGATAGTCAAGGGAATTCCATGGAGATAGAAAAACTCCCTGGTAAAGATGTCCACCAAAGTAGGAGAATTGGGGAGACCCTTGAGTGGGACGAAGTGTGCCTGGTTAGAGAAGCGGTCAAAAATTACCAAAATTGTATTCATGCCTTTGGAGACCGGCAGCTCCACAATAAAGTCCATCGATTAATGGTTCCAGGGGCGGTCAGGAATGGGGAGTGAAAGCAAAAGTCCCTGAGGTCTACTGCGGGGAACCTTACTCCGGGCGCATGTGGTGCAAGCTTTGACGAACTCACTGATATTCCTTCGCATGTTGGGCCACCAAAAAGTCTGTTCAATGAGGTCAGTAGTTCTCTTGGTGCCCGGATGACCCGCAGTTTTAGATGAGTGACCGCATTCCAGAATCTTCCTGTGGTGAATGGGTGTTGCAAAAAGACAACCATCCGGAACCTCCAGACCCTCCGGAATGTTGGACTGGTCCATGAGAAATTTGTCCAGTACGTCGAAAGTATTGGCAGATATGATTTACTTGGAAGGGAGTATGGTCTCTGCTCTGGCCTCAGTTTTGTCCTCACTTAGGAATTGACGAGAAAGGGCTTTTGCTTTTAAGTTCTTGGACCCATGAATAAAAGAAATAATGTAATTAAAGTGGGGGTTAAAAGAGACCAACGGGCCTGACGAGCTCCCTTACGACGAGCGCTCTCCAAATACATTAGGTTATCCATTAGGATAGTGATTGGGCTCTACATACCTTCCAACAGATGCCTCCATTACTCCAATGCGAGTTGGATGGCTAGTAATTTCCTGTTGCCCACGTCATAATTCTGTTGTGCTAGGGAATTTTGTTTTGAGAAAAATGCACAGGGATGCAAATTGCCTGAAGGCGACTTTCTTTTTGAAAGGATGGCGCCGGCTCCGATGTCAGATGTGTTCACCTCCAGTGTAAACAGAAATTTAGGGTTGGGATGAATCAGGACCGGTGCTGAAACAAAGGATTTCTTCAGAAAGTCAAAGGCTTGACAGCTGTGGGGGCCAAGACGTGACATTGACTCCTTTCTTAGTGAGAGCAGTGATTGGAGCGACAATGGATGTGGATAAATCTTCTGTAGTAGTTAGCAAGACCAAGAAACCTTTGAATGCCCTTGAGGGAGGTGGGAAGTGGCCAGTCCAAGACGGACTTCAGTTTGGAGTGATCCATGGCAAACCCTAAATCCGAGATTACATAATCCAAGAACGTGGTAGAGGATTGATGAAAGTGACATTTCTCCAATTTAGCATAGAGGTGGTTCTGACAAAGGCATAGTAGTACTTGCTTGACTTGTCCAATGTGATCGGGAAGTTTTTTTGGAGAAAATCAGAATATCGGCGAGATAAACGATGGGAAAGACATTGAGAAGATGCTTGAATATTTCATTTACGAAATCCTGGAAGACCGCAGTGGCGTTACACAGCCGAACGGCATAACTAAGTATTCATAGTGACCGACTCTAGTATTGAAGGCCGTCTTCCATTCGTAGCCTTGTCGAAAACTTTACAAGGTTATATGCACCGCGTTGATCCAATTTGGAAAAGATGGTTGCTCCTTGGAGACGATCGAACAATTCGGATATTAAGGGTAAGGTATATCGGTTTTTAATAGTAATTTTGTTTAACCCTCTGTTTTCGATGCATGGACGAAGGGTACCGTCCTTCTTCTTGACAAAGAAGAACCCTGCCCCAGCTGGAAAAGATTTCCTGATAAACCCTTTCTTGAGATTCTCTCGAATGTAATCCGACATGGCTTTAGTCTCTGGAAGGGAGAGGGGGTATGATCGCCCGCTAGGAAAAACGGACCCAGGCAGGTCGGTGAGGAGGAAGGACCTCTGACTTGATTTTATCAAAGACATCTCTGAAGGCCGAATAACAGCTCAGTAACGTGCTCAGTACCTCCTCGGGGTTCCTCAAACTGCAGATAGTCTGCCATGGTGCTTTGCAGGTCGTGGAGCACTGCTGATTCCAGGAGATGGGTTATGTTTTGACCCAATCGATATGTGGTTTATGGCTTCGAAGCCATGGAAGGCCCAAAATGATCTCGGTTGATGGAGAATGGGTGACATCCAGGGAGATCCTCTCTTTGTGGGTCTGCTCGACCAGGAGGTATAGCTCGATAGCTTGTAGGATGATGGATGCCGGCTGCAGAGGATGTCCGTCAATGGCCTCAAGTCCCACCGGGGTCCTCTTCCTCTCCAGCGGGATGTTATTCCTCTTAGCAAACTCTTGATCTATAAAGTACCCTCTGGAGCTGGAATCGATAAATGCTGAGGCAGCAACCAAGAGCCCTGGGGCCAAAAGCGATACTGGAATCAAAATTCTGCTAGGTAAAGGTACCTTGGTGGTAGAGTATTTAGAGAGCGTTCCCACAGAGACTCCTCTGTGCCTCAATGGGAGTCGGCGTTTCTGACTTGGGTCCAGGCTTGAGGGGGCAGTGTGGAACTAAATGACCCGGATTACGACAGTACAAGCAGAGTCCGGAAGACCGGCGACGCTGTTTCTCTGAAGAGGACAGCCTGTTGCATGGGCTCTGGGGCGTCAGCAGCAGCGGCCTCTGGAAAGGAGGAATGAACAAGAGAGGTTTACCTGACGGTGACAGGAACACTCGGACCTCCTCTCTTGTAGTCATTGATCCACTCGAATGCAGATCGCAATGAGTTCCTCCAAATCACTTGGATGCTCTTGTGTGGCGAGTTTATCCTTCAACTGTTCAGAAAGGCCTTGCCAAAAGACAGAAAAGAGAGCCTCATCATTCCACCCCATCTCAGAAGCGACTGTCCGGAATTCCAAGGCATACCTGGCCACCGGATGATTTCCCTGTGAGATGTGGAGAAGGGAGGAAGACGCAGTAATTTTACGACCCAGGGTGTCGAAGACACGTCTGAACTCCTTTGTGAATTGCCCAATGTTCTGTGGGAGGTTACTTCTCTGCTCTCAGATGAGGGAGGCCCAGGCCAATGCGTCTCCTGTGAGCAACGAGACTATATAGGCTACTTTGGATCTTGATGTAGGGAACCGGGAGGGAGTCATCTCAAACTGTATTAAGCACTGGTTGAGGAATCCACGACATTCTAAGGGATCTCCGGAGTACTAGTTGGGAGTGAGAAGTCATGGATTGGAAAGAAAGGGGTGGAGGGAATGTGGCTAAATTAGCCTGTTGTACTTTGGACTGAGAGGGCCTGAAGTCTTTCTGTAATGAGTCCATGCGACGATCAGACTGTTCTAAGTATTTCTCGAGCTTGGAGAAAATAGCGACATCAGATGCCACCACATCTCCCACCCCAGCGGGGTCTATATTTGTGCGGCTGAGCATAATGTTACGCTGTGCTCACCACAAACTAGACGATACCCCTGTGCTGCGATGGGAATAGGCAAACACAGACACAGGACCCCGTCCGGAATGTAGGATGGTCTTGCTGGCCAAGTCTAGGACAGGAGAGATCAGAAAAAACGTATACTTCCCGGGTCCGATTCAGGAGAAGTCCAGAGCGTGGAAGATACTATTGCCAAGGTCAGGACTGGAGAAGAGCGGATCGTCGAAGTTCAAAGCCAGGGTCAGGGTAGGAGAGGTGCAGAGAGCCAGGTGAAGCCGAGATAAGAATTCCAGAGAGCGAAGGGTCCAAGGGCAAGCTGGGTCAGTACACAACAGATCAGAACTAGGAACAAGGTAACAGGATGGGAACAAGGCAGGTTAAGCAGAGGCAAACACAGGTTAACGTGAGTCTATGCTCAGCCAAAGTGCCAGTGGCACAGCTGAGCATAAGTAGCAGGCACTGACAAATCCCCCAGGGGGTGGAGCGGAGGCGTGACCTCCGTAGAGTCCAGTGATTGGCTGGATGGAAGAAAGGTAGCTGAAGGAGATGGAGCTAGTGAGCTCTTGACCCGTCGCTCGGGTGCGTCATTGCGAGTTGATGACGTGCCACGTGTCCAGCCTCCAATCCTGCGATGCGAAGCCTGCGTCTGCATACCGCGCTAGCGGGGGGCGCTGCTCCCATGGGGAGCACTCTGCATGCGAGATGAGGCGCATGAGGGAGACCAGCAGCGTGGAGAGCCAACAGCGGGTGTTGGAGCGGGCCGCAGGCAAGCGTGGAAATGCGGGACCTGCGCGGGGACGCGTGTGGGTCCGCGCAGCCCGCGAGTCCTTACAGAGCACAAGGCTTTGGATAACTGGGAGCAAAACTGATGCAAGGACTGATTATATGTGTATGTGTTTTGTCATCATATTCATTGTTATCTCTTGTGTTAAAGGATTGATCACCAAGCTTACCGCTCACGTCATTCCTTCCATGCCCCTCAAAGAAATATATAGGAAAAAACAGACAGAAAACCCCTCTTGTGCAACAATACCCTCCTGATGTGATCCTACGACAAATAAATGCCTGCCAGCAGAGGGGACAACAATTGAGAATGCATAAGGAGTGGGTGAGACTCCAAAGAATTGAAGTACTAGACCAAGCGTTACATCAAGGAAATACCCTCTATTAGGAAGGATACTGTGTTTTTGAAGAATAAAGTTATACATTTCGGAAGATTTCGAAAAGTATAAGAGAAGAGACTGATGATATAATATTGCTAAATGAATATACTGTGTATATTACTGAAATGGACTGGAGGGTCTCTGGAGAATGATTGAAGGTGATGTTCTGTTTCCATGGTCTGGTCTGTTCTGTTAGTGTCCATTTTGTGTGTAAGAATTTGTGTGTGGTGTGAGAGATTTGCTCACCGTAGATTTACGACTGTGTCTGAAGTAACACCCACATTCCTGGTATGTAGAAGTACCTGGTTCATATAGAGAGCTATTTTAATCTAGTTGTATCCAGGTGTTAAGGATACAGTATGTAAGATGATTGGTTTAAGAAATAAGTACTGGTTAGTATATTCTGCTTAGTAACCTATTTCGAACAAAAGAATCAAAGTTTGATGTCCACTTAAAATAATGCATTTTTTTCCAATAATACCGTCATTTTGCCATATCTCATTTTGATGTATGTAGGCCCAAAGCCTCATGTGCTGGACAGGCATTTTAATCACTCAGTACAAAATAATAATCTGAATTTGCATTTTGAAACATCTGCATCACAAATCGAAATAAATTATTCCTAATTAAACTACTTTTAAAGTTAGACTAACACATTTACTTTACTGCTTATCTAGATTTAGAAAAATAATCAATCAATAAAATGATAGATACAAAAACAAGCTACAGCATCCTACCATCATGATAAAGCACAGCCCTTTTCAGTGAATATTTAAGTTGTGGCATGAAATGGATCATAAAAATGTTGTTGTATTATTCATGTGGAGACAGTTTTCTTTCTTATAAACCCTTCCACTATGTTTTGAGCACATTGATGAGCAAAGACGCATACTGTATATCAGATACATTTTATTTCTAGATGTATTGAGCAAAACGTGCTTATTAATTATTCCTTAAAAGTTTGTCAGTGCTTTTTTGCAGTTACTAAAATCTGTAATGTTAGTTGTAATAACTGTGCTTCAGCATTGTCACATCACAGCGTTCTTCACTGAGTCAAGTGTGCAGCCTCTATTATAATTTTGCAAGAAAAATTAGAAAATGAGCCAATGCCTTCTCCTATTAAATAAGAGGTGAACACACACCCAAAGAAGCCTTGGAAACAAAATTAATGTTTTATCAGCTGACTGTAAAATGACAATTGAAAAGTGCTGCCATTCAAATAGTAAATAATCCCACTGCATTCATAAAACTCAAAAGAGATTTTTTTATTTTGGCTAGCCCAGGGTGCACTTTGGAAATCTATATGGTGCATAACTACTAGAACCCCCCCCCCCCTCCCCACCCCCAGATAAAATCACTATATTATGTACCCCTAAGTAACTTTAGTGGTCCTAAAGGTCAGCAATGGTAACTTAAGGTATCCAGCTACCCATTGCATGCCATAGAGGCAAATAATCATTGCCACAGAATGCCTTACTTACAGCCATCCTATACTGTACAAGGACTAACCCCCACCAGCATCCCCCAGTGGGGCCTAACCTCCCACCTTGGAACACCTACCTCCGTCATCCACCACACTACTCATACTCTATATTTCTTACCCTCATCCCTCTACCAATGGTCACATTCATATTAGACAAATATGTTTAATAGCTCAGAAGGCCATTGAACTCAAAGACAACAACCAAATGTTAAGATATATTACATATATTGTAACATATGAAAAAACAAACAAAACCAGCACTTAAATTATGAGTGGGCTCACATGTAGGAGCCTGGATATATAAACAAAAATGCAATACTATGTTACTGCTGTGACAATGTGACTCATACAGTATTAATAAAGATGAAGCCAGCCATTGCCCCTACCTTTTTTAAGCGATACTCAGGGATTAACCCAGTATCCTGGGCCTAACATAATTTGGTTTATGTATGTTATTGTGTAGATTAAGCTGAACATGTTTTGCTTCTGTTTTTGTGGGCAGGGCTAGTAATGCACTCAACAAGCTTGCTCCCACAGAGATAGGGACCTACTATCCAAAGTGTCGGTGGTGAAGTGCTAAAGCCATTGTTTGCGATGGGGAGGGCTAATGACTCAAGTCTGGGGAGCAATGCCTCTCCGAGCTTAGTCTTTGTTAATCCCAGACTCTGAGGCACCTATCTCTGTGGGAGATATCAGGTTGGCTGAGGAAACCGTTGCTGGGTATGAGCCCCATAGATATGACTCCTATTGACAGGTTCTAATTTCCCACTCTTCTGCAAGCCCACCTCTGTGGGCTGGCTAAAGGGCATGGTCACTTCCCACTTCCTGGATTGGTCCATCACCAACAACTCTCCTCTTGATGATTGTTCCTGCACAGCATCAGCATGCTAATTGGTTGACACCCTGCCTACCATGTCTTCCTACGGAGATGGGGAGCCTACTGTATTTAAAGTGCTGCCAACTTGAGTCCCACAGACAATTCCGGTAATAGCATAGTATAGCATATTATGTTTGTGTCATCTGAGGTTTTTTGCCAGAGACACCAAAGTGATGCTCGTAGTGGAGGCGAGCAGGCTATTTGAACTTGCTATACAGTAGTTCAAATAGCATTATTGGATTGCTGCACTACCCAAAGCAGATGGAGAGTGGAAGCTGCCTGGGTAAGCCCTGGAAGCAGTGCCCGGCACTTAGTTGAATAAGTATTCCGTGTTTTAAGTGATTTTGGGCCCCACTGTGTGTAGTGCAGTGTCTGTCGACTTTGGTCAAAATAAACTTGTTTTATCTAACCTCTTGCCTTGTCTGGTGACTGGTTGTGGGTGCTTAGGTGGGACTGTGCTGAGGGGTGGAGTGTGTTTTGGGGTATTCATGTGAGTGGGATGTGGGGGATGTAAATTTTTACATTTTTTATATTCTGTCAATTTTTTGTAATTATTGTATTTTGTAGGTATACAGTACAATTGTTTGAAGTGCTTACTTTCATTTTAACTATAAAGTAATGAGTAATATACATGAGCAATAGTGTTTAAGATGTGAGCAGAGGTTGAAACAGGAGACTTATTTGAGGTGAAAAATAATAATAAAAAGTATTTTATTAGCCAAAGTTTTAACAACATAAAATACAGCGTATGTTTAGCGTAAAAAGAGCAAAAATAAATAAATCAGGCCAAGCTCCTCTCTGGAGCACTGACTATCACCGTGCTTACTGTTTCTATCGGATGGAGAGCTAAGGCCCTTACAAACGAAAACACACAAAAGTCAGTTAGAGGCAATTTTACCTTTGGGGGTTCTGGCTTCTTCCAGGCTGGGGCAGCGGTGGTAATTCCTTGTACACTGTGGTCCCTAAAACAGCAGTCCAGGATACTTACCTTCCTGGATCAGAGAGTCCTCAGTACTGAGAGATGTAGGTGGTTTAAAGGTCTAGGCCAGCGGAGCAAGCTAATTAAAACAGCTTACTCTGGAATTAACCTACTCAGTGTTGGGCTCAACCTCTGTACATAGGTTTCCCCTGCATCGTTAGCCGACATGGGATCCACCGTGTCTGAAATGGATACAGTGCTGTACATCATACCTACAGTGTGTATTGAGGGGGGAGATGTGATGGTACGGGGTTACAGGCTCTCAAATAAAGGTTAACCCCATTTTTGTTACCCCTGATACTTGTATAAAGATCTAAGAGAGTTAGCTCTTGGGTCCAGTAACACTGTACTGTGTCCATGTACTGTATGCAATAAAAAGTATTTTTTGTGTTTTTCCCTTTCCGGGCAAGCCAGCGAGTAGGGATTGCTAGGGTATGAGTTTCAAGGGGGGTTTTGCAGAGGAATTGTTGACCGAATATGCCTAAGAGGTTGTTGTCTGGAGTTGTCGGTTGTCTGGAGTTGTCGGTTCTCCTATAAATGTACCCGGGAATCATACCTGATTCTCAGATACATGTAGGCACATTGTCCTGGCAATATCCCCCCTTGAAAATGCAAGCGCAACTCACCACTAGGGTACCCTGCTTCAGCATAGCCTAGAAAGGAGAATGAGGCACAAGGATGAGTAGGTATCCCTGTAGCTGAGGTAATCCCTAGGTTAAGGGGGCTACCCCAGCTAGTGCCCAGGTGACCCAGAACCAGTGTAGGGTTTGTGTTTGCCCCAACCATATATAAGATTGAGGGGGGGACTTAGAGTCCAGACTGAGTCCAAAAGATAGTGTATGGGGAATAAGCCCGGGATGGAGGTTGCAAACTTGCGCATGTCCCTTGGATATTTCAGATTTCCCACTGACACAGCTTTTCTAGCCAGCTTGGCTCTGATTGGTTGCTTGGAAATTTTCCCACGTAATGATTGGTTACGGAGTTTTGTGAATGAAACTCAGAATACTATAAGAATCTGTGAGCCAATCAGAAAGGATCTCCCTGCTAGTAAGAGCGTGGGCGGGCTTTTCAAATTTGCTCTTGCGTGAATATCAAACCAACCGGCTTCGATTTCAAGCCAGAAAAGCCAGCCTGCTAGAGACTAAGTCCAGCTTTCTGCGGCCAAGTTCTCAAAATCGAACATAACGGACGCGGCTGGGATTTCATGCTGATTTGAGTTCCTGAGGATTTGGATTAACTCGCAGTCAGGATGGACCAAGTTCTCAGAAGAGAACGTATCGATGGCGTGTGGAACATCATTCCGATTTCTGTACCAGGAGATTCCGGGCTAAGTCCCTGTCATGGTTAAACTCTTATTTAGATATCCCTGCACCTAGGAAAGTCTAGTTTTTTTACCCCGGTTCCAAAGTATGTGTGTCTGTATTGTGTGTATCATTGTGTGTAAGCGAATTTGTGTGAATAAATTTCAATTTATTTCATTACCTTGTTTTGCTCAATGAATGATCCTATTAAAAAGGTGTTAGTTGCCTGGTCTCCTGTGACACAGTGCTCAAAGTCAGGGACTGAATAAATATCAACAGGCCAGTTTGAAATGTTATCTTCTCAGCAAAGGTGCCTCACTCAGGATAATCTTTAGAAATGGGCCTGTTAGTATCTCTGGAGGTCAGACTGTGAGCACCAGAGTATTACTCCATACAACATTACCTGTATTTAGTGAATTGAACTCTAAATGCCATGAGTTATCCATCTTGTTCCACTTCTACCAGTATTCCCACAAGAACTGTCATCAGAGGAAACATAAAGTAGTATAATACTGTACATGTGCATACGTAACAATGAATGGAACTCTATAATTAGCTAAATGAAACTAAACAATGACCCTCTCCAAGTGAGTCCCATTTTTAGCCAATGCTGTCCAATCCTACACTCCAACCCACCCATTGTATTTCAGAGCAGCGAGTCAAGTTGTATTTAATGCAAAAAAATAAAAAATACGGGTTGGAGTTTAAGCAAACAAAGTTGGCTATTCTAAATGATTGCTTGGTTGGTCAAAATACCCACATCTTGCATTACAGAACTAATAGAGCAGTAGCTTTAAATAACTGCATTTGCATTGACTAAAAATAAATGTTCATGTTCAACCACTCACCTCTATATTTTTCAGTAAGTAAGAATACGAACCTCCTTCAATCAAGTACTCACTCCCCAGATTCTTCAGCTACATTAAACGTGATGCATGGGAACACCTCCTTCCTTCCCCCTGAGCATCACTATCTAAGCTGGGTATGAATTGTCCTCTGGTGCAAAGAAAGTAAGCGCAAACCTTAAAAATATATATAATATTAAAAATACTAAATTAATATCACCAAGAGGAGATGCAGCTGGTGTGAGTGATTTCACAATCACCCAAAGTAACATCTGGGGGAGGACACAAAGCGCACCACTTGTTCCAGCCCAGACTGTGAGGAGCTCAACTCAGCAGGTGCCTTCTGCCTGACAAGTGGCAGAGGTGCCAGGTTGGCACATGCCCTTGTCAGAATCTGAATCCACGCTTGCCGATCTTAGAAAGACTGGCAGCACTCTGATAGGCCGGTAGGATTCTTCCCATGCTTGAATAGGCTGGTAGGATTCTTCCCATGCTTGGATTCCAGGACATTTGGTAGAATCTTCCGGTCAAGGGATTTCGGCATCTCCGGTTGAAAGAGAGCAGTGGCGTGTGGAACTTCTTGTTGATTTGAGTTCCAGAACATTCGGTCAACCTAAAAACTTTGTTTTCTTTTCTTTTTTAACTAGGAAAGTCTAGATTTGTTGCCCAGACCCGCAGTAAGTGTTTTTCTTCTGTATTTTGTAATCCACTGTGTGTACGTCTGTTTCTATGGAATAAATGACAATTTGTTTTACTATCTTGTTTTGCTTATTGAATTATCCCGTTAAAAAGGTGAAAATACTTGGTCTCCTGTAACACACAGGCAGAGGACAATTCATCTGGGGGAGGACACAAAGCGCAATATTCCTCTCCAAGGTGGAAAGTCACTGGGAATCTCAATTTGAAATGAGCAGCATATGTAAAGAAAAAAGAAAACATATAGTGCAACACAATTTAATTAATAAAAACACTCGAGCAAGGAGGCTCCAATACACTCACATGCTCCAGCAATAATAAAGGCAATTTAACCACTCTGGGTTCAGACGCAGTAGAATGCTCCGGTCAGCTGCTGCACATCCACCGCTTCCGCATGCAGACGGTGTCTGACATCACGGCCCAGCTCTCTCTGCGTTCCAGCAATAGAGGAGGATCATTGGGCTCCGTGGTAGTCAAGGCAATGCAGGACGCACAGTCAGGAAGATGCAAAACAGCTGATCTATTGGACGAAACGCGTAGGGTTTTTTCCTGTGTGCTCAGACTATGTGAAGCAGTCAGCTCCCTTTCGCCGTGATATCAGCTGTGCTGGTGTTTTGCATCTTCCTGCCTGTGCAGGTGGGGTGTTGGAGTGTCTCTCGAAACCTGACGAAGCCACGTACCGATTGGCGAAACGCGTAGAGTGGTACCCGCCTACTGGGATAGAGAAGCAGGGACGGAGATTGGGAGCCCTCCACCGAAAGTGACGTATCGCGACTGAACCGGAAGTGACGCATCGGAGTCCACCGGTTGAGACTTGACGGCGCGCATCTGAGGGAGCTAAAGACACACACCGAAAACAACGGGCAGCGCAGGGACTGGAGCGTCCGACGCACCAGCACCCAGGTGGGGGCTGAGAGGAGGGAACATCCAGCGTAGCAGTATCCCAGGCATCGCATGCGCACCGGAGGTGGCGGGTGAGCCCATTATCCACAGTCTGCCTCTCTTCCATCACATTCATGTGATCAATGCTTGATTACTTTGTTTTTATTGTAAGTGTGCATTTTTAAGCCTTATAAAGTTAAGTTTTTACATGATTGATCTGCACTATGGATACTCTTTCTCCCACATATCATATGCTGTCCTGCTGAGATTGGGGGTCCACACCATATCAAGAATCTACAGATCCATTCCGCTAAGACCACTGTGTCACACTGCCCGTTTTTTGTCTGAATCCTGTGAGTAGGCAACACATACAAGCCAAGATACACCATTGTATTAACCCATTTATTATCAAACAGTCTACACTTAGATTGTGTTTTATTTTCATTTTCCTTCCATGCTCCCCCTGGATCACACACGGATCATTAGAATTATCACTGCACAGACATCACAATTTGTTTTATTATTTTATATACACATTAGAACTCACATATCACTTTGATAGTGCTACTCTTTGTTTATATACAGCCGCGGCCCCTTTTATTCTAACATTTCACCAATATTTTCCGGTGACTTTTTCCGAATGCCACGCGCTTCTCCGCGTTTATGCGGCGTTCGTGCCGTAGTCATGTCGCAATCATGCCAGCGTCCACCGCGCTTGATCTGTTCAATGAGAATGTTTCGGATGTAAGTGGTTGCAATTCTTCGAGTATCCGCCAGGTGGCAGATATTCATGAATTGTAATGCGCATGCGCTTCAGTAATGTGTCGACTTGCAGATGTATAAAAAATACCACAGTGGTCCATTGTGAATTGATCTTGGTACTGAATAAGTTGTACACCATTGTATCTATTTAGGCGTTTCATATTTAAAACTAAAAGAAAACTGTCTGGTGTTCTATTCCATTGTCCAGAGAGGTCCAGAGATCCATCACTGCAGTCCGTGTTCTGAAAGCCCAAAATGACGTACGCATACAGTATTTAATATGGTCAGCAGATGATAAGATGGGCACAGTGGGTCAAATTTATCAATATTTTATCGAAAATTATGACTATTACAGATTTTTTCCAGATGCTTTGGGGTGGAAGCACGCGATAAGGAAAAAGTTATGTATCAATCCGCGGTTTTTTCGTATTGCTCCTGCACCCAGAATTACAGGTGGAGGGTATTGGTGTGTTGCCCCTGAATTTTCCAGTACCTTTGTAAAACCAACTAGGAATCGTCAGTCCCAGACAAGCAATACACCAGCGCCAGCACCGGCTTCCAATAACGGTCCGACCGTCTGTGAAAACCTGCTGACCGGCAACCCTTGCTATCAGCCCCCGCCTGGATACCTGCAGCCTGAGCAGGATTTCACGTGTAGATACCAGTAAGCTTGCATGAACCAAAGCGATTTCCAGCTTCATCAGCTAGCAACAACAGGTCTAGCAGGCCCGCTGTCACCTGTCAACTACGTGTATAATCAAGACTACGGGACTGGCAGTGGCTCGGCGCCAACCGATTGGCAAAGCCTATGGTGAATACGGCTGCCATATTTCATCCTTTTTTGAAATATCAATATCGATGCACAGTAAAGCTATTCTCCTGTAATCAATCTCTTTGCTTATGGTAATTTACTGTAGTTCTTTTAGTCACAATTCGCCAAACTTTAGTCCAGCAATATCATTGGCTGAGCAGCTTCTACAGTAGATTGGTGGACAGCTAGGCGCATGCGCATTGGAACCTTGTTGAAACGTATACTGTATGCGTCTCATCACAAATAGGCGCATGCGTGTATGTGAACAAGAGACGCCCCCGAGAAAATAATTGTTGGGACTGACCGAGGGGACTGCGGGTACTGACTGTGGGAACTTCTTTACTGGACTGACTACTGAACTAACCATTAAAGTATTTACAGTATTTATTTTTATTCCTCAGAAAAAGAAACGTTGTCATCAGGCTGAGAACGGCAAATGGAGGGATTTCGATGGATAATATCACTTTTTGTAACGATGCTTGCACACTGCTGAATCTGAATCAGTGCCATTTTTATTGATTAGGATAGAATAACTGAGTTTTATTACATACTTTTTTACATACTGTACTGTATAATAAACCCCAAAAATAAAACGTATGCATTTATTCTGTACATAAATGTGTTTTCTACTCTAGTAATAATACAAATATACAAATATGGATAATGCGTTTTAATACTATTTTGATGTACTGTAATGCGCAGTAAGTAAAAAAACATTAATGATGTACGGTAATTAAAAACATACAGGTATATTTTTAAAAAGCAGCAAATTATTTTATTGGTGGGTGCAGTAAGTACAAATACATTAATGGTGTCCAATACAGTAAAAACATTGACAGTATGAATACAATCTACAACAATCAACATTATTTTCATTGGTGGAGTACTGTAAGTAAAAATACATTAATGGTGTACTGTAATTAAAAATATACAGGTATATTTAAAAAAACACATATTAGAATACAATTTTAAACAATGAACAAGTTAGAAATGAATCAACATTTTAACAGACGAGCAATCACGAAGCGAATTCGATCCCCAGCAGATTGTCCTTCCAGGGCCAATGCCTTGTATGCCGCAAAATGCCATTAATGGAGTCTCGCACAATTTTCCTTAAAGAATCGGTAATTGAAAAATAGCGCCGCAATTCCTCCACAATAGTCTTTCTCAAATTTTCAGGAAGAGCCTTTTTCTCGCGGTTCACTTCGTAGTTCACATTGTGAGCCCACCCTAGGTACAACGAGTATGGCACGTGGTTCTTGAAAAGTAACAAGGCATGCCTCTGGGGTATACGAGCACTTGCAAACCTATACTTCTCCCTGAGTGGCTGGGGCAGCTCGTGCAGGAGGATGTCGGGCACCGTCTCAATGCAAGTGTATGTGGGTTGGATTCTGGGATCGGGTGTTCTTCTGGGAGTGGGTGTGCTTGTTTCGCGGCCGAGAGTAGGTTGTCTGGGAGGATTCTTTCCTCCTGTCTTTGTCTCCTTGTCAGTGTTGCCTCCTGGCGTTGTCTTGACGGGGTTGTCATGACATCCTCGTCAACGGCATACATGAGCACATATTCTTCTGATGGAAGGGGTGCACTTGGCGATGGAAGGTTGAAGGTCCCATTCATCCCATCCATGCCACCCTCCTGCTCCAGCATCCAAGATACATGGACATGAACTCCGAGCAAATTATGTATCCCCGCTATGTCAGTCTCTATCTTCTCCATTCGTTGATCGATCTTCACCATCCGTTGATCCATATTTAGCATGGTCTCTAAAAGAAGATCTATCTTTGCCAGCATAGAGTTCCCAGGGATATCGACACTTAACCCATTCAGCATGCGGTCTAACGAGCTGGATCTTGTGCATGGGGTGCTTTGGAAATCTGGGTGGATGGGTGCATAAGAGGATGAGATGGGGGTTCCCTGGAGATAAGCGGTAGCGTCATCGAGGAGTGATGGAGGAGGTGCCCTGCGGATTTCCGGGAGAGAAGCGACAGAGTCGTCAAAGAGTGATGGAGAAGGTGCCCTGCGGATTTTCGGGAGAGAAGCGACAGAGTCGTCGAAGAGTGATGGAGTAGGTGTCCTCTGGGTTTCCGGGAGAGAAGCGGCAGCGGCGATGAGGAGTGATGGAGAAGGTGTCCTCTGGGTTTCCGGCAGAGAAGTGGCAGCGGCGGTGAGAGGTGATGCAGAAGGTGACCATTTGTTTTGCTTTGAGTGTACATCACCGAATTTCTTCTTGACATAATAAGGCTTCTTTAAAGTCTTACCTGTAGCCTTTGGAGTCGTCAGAAGGTTTTCTTTATTAGCCTTAGCCTTTCACTTTGGCCTTTGCTTGGAAACGGCTGCCGCATTTCGCTTTTTCTGCAGGACAGGCACGGCAGAGGCGAGTGGTTTCCTGCGTCCGTAGAATTGGGGTTGATCCATGGAAGCAGATGGCACAATGCAGTATCTGGACAAGGGCAAGCTCAGATACAGATCATCGAGTGGGAGCCTATGCAATGTGTGTCACCTTTTATGCATGGCGACAAGGTGCAGGTGTTAAAAGTGGGCATATTCTAATGTGACTCATTAAAGTATAAATACACCATCCATTTTGTGGATTCACTGCACATTGAATATACATCGACTAAACATTGAATATACATTCTTGTGTTTGTATTTCTTTCTACACGCAGCGATGCCTGTTAAAAAGATTTCTAAGGATCTCAGCATGAGAATAAAGGAGATGTACATGAGAGGACAATGAATTGCGGATATTCAACGCTGGCTAAGTACTTCTGGCCTCGTTGTGCCAGCAGCAACCGTGAGCTTTCATGCCCATTGTAAGACCAAAAAAGTAAAGAGGACACCAACGGTAACTACCGCGTGAGTACTGTACTATACTGTACTGTATCTATCTATTATTATTGTTATCGCTGTATATTTATATAACTCTATTCTATACAGTATCTTTCTATTTTTATTGTTATCGCTGTATATTTATATAACTCTATTCTATACAGTATCTTACTATTTTTATTGTTATCGCTGTATATTTATACAGTATAACTATTCTATTAAAGTAATATCTACTGTATATTTTGCCATACTGTAGGCCTGAGCATAAATGTACCTGTACTTGTGGCCTACTGTAATGTATTGTTTTGTTTCCTTTAAACTGTAGGGAGACAACTGTTCTGGTTGACAGAATAAGTGAAGAGAATGATGAGAAGAGTGCCTTAAGGGTCAAAGACACTTTGCAGAAAAATCACAATCTAACCGTATCAGAGACCAGCATTAAGAAGATAAGACGCAGAATTGGATGGAAATATGGACGTGTGAGTTTAGTACTGGACAGTACAGGAGGTGAAAAGTGTGGTTTAATAAACTGTACTGTACCTATAAAATTATTCCTTGTCATTACAGAGTGTACCCTATGATAAAGGACGTCAACAAGATAAAGTGAGTGGTCCAGGCACAGACATGGATCGACAGTGGCGAAACTTTTCAGTATTGCATCTTTACTGACAAGTCTACTGTATCTCTGGAGAGATTTGCCACCTTTGCATTCCACAAAAAAGGACGCATATCTATGAAGCCGCGTCCAAAACACCCAGTGAAGATGCATGTGTGGGGTGCCATCTCTAGGCATGCATCGTCATCTTTGATGGTACAGTATAATAATGCACAAAATCACATGCTGTAGCCTTAAGCACTGTATTGTACTACTGTAGTGTGCATTATTTTGAGCACTTTTCGTTTCTTGTTACAGGAATCATGAATAAAACGTTTTTCCAAGAGCAAATTGTGCCTGAGATTGTGGACATCACACGTGAATTCCCAGATGGTCACCGTTTCTATCAGGACAACAATCCGAAGCACACCGCGTCAACTGCGCATATTCTTGCCTGCGGTATCAACTGGGTGAAGACGCCAGCGGAGTAAGTACGGTAACCGTGTCTCGTTCTTTCACACTGTTTACTGTGTACTGTATCTCTTTAACTAATTCTCCTTTTTATCCCCTCCAATGACAGATCGCCAGACTTCAATCCTATCGAAATGGTCTGGCACCAGCTGAAGGACCATATCCGAAAAGTGGTGAAACCCTCAAAAAAGGATGTGTTGGCGAATGGCATAATGAGTTTTTGGAACGATGTGCTCACCGTGGAACGCTGTAAAAAATATATCGACCATATTGCGACTGTGTTGCCCATTGTGATAGAGCGTAATGGGAAAGCATCAGGAAGGTAGTATAGTACTGTACTGTAGTATGGTAAGTACAGGCACACCAAGTACAGCATGATACAGATAAGTATGGCACATATTGTTTTACAGTATACAGCATGCACTTTACTGCACTAATTTTTTATTTTTAGAGAGAGCTGGCTGCACTACCAATCTTGTTACAAAGTATTTTACAGTACAGTAGTTCCAGTACTGCTGCGGCCGAGTTTATTCGAGCATTTGCCCGTTCTCGGCCGCAGCAGTAACCTGGCGCGCGCCGGAGGGTGCCGGGCGCGCGCCGAAGCCTCGGAGGAGAGGCCCGCCGATCGGGGCTTCCTCCTCTCCTTACCGGGTCCGCCGGGTTCCCCGGAACGTCCCGCCGACGTCGTGACATCCACGCGACACCAGGGCTCCCTCGGGGAGCCCTGGGCACGCGTACAGGCGGCACAGGCACCCGATGATGCGTGACTGCGCATCGGTGATGCGCGGCACGCTGAGGGAGTGCGGCTCGCAAGCCGGGACATTTCCCGGCTTGCGGAATGAGCCGCACTCGGATAAAGTGTGCCGCCTGTGTATACAGTAGTTTGACAGTAGTAACTGCATACAGTAGTCCAATATGGAGTAGTTTTATAGTACACAATGCCATTATATGCACTTAACTGCACTGATTTTTTCTTTCCTTTTCAGAGACAGCTGGCTGCACTACAAAAGGACGAGTGGGGGGAGGGGTGTATCATGTGTAAATTGTGTGAACTGTGTGTATAGTGTATCTACAGTCATGATTTACACAAACCCCCCCTCTCTCAATGAACTACAGAATGCAATGTGGCCATGACGAACAAGATAAAGACTAAATATTTGTATTACTGTTTCTATTATTATAAATGTGCATTATTCATGATTATTTGTATTTTTCATTCTTCCATTATTATGCACCGGTCCTAAAATTTCAACTGACAGAAGAACTACAGTACACTACTGTACACTACTGTACGTGTACAAGGAAGATAAATACTGAAAATGATTATTTGTATTTTTTATTCATTACATTCACATTTTTTTCTTTGAACTTTAAATTAACTGTGAATGTGTGTGTGGGGGGGATTCTTCAAGAAGGCTTACATTTTTATTCATTGGTAACATTTTTATTCATTGGTTACATAATCAGATTAACATATTCCATTCGAGAAGGGTTTATCACAAGTGTGCATGCGTTACTGTAAACAAAGCCTCAAATGGTTGGGGGGGTCATCATAATGGATTAGCATAAGGGATTAATTATCAACTAGGTCCCTTCCCAAAGAGGATTACACGCAGGCGCAGAGATGTGACACTCGGCTCGTGACGATTAAATGCACAAAGCCAAGCTTTTGAAAATTAATGGTTTTTGAGAGGTGTCGATAAGAAGTTGAAATACTTGAGCCTTGTGTGTGTCTGCGGGGTGGAGGGGGGTAAAGCTGCATGAAGGATTAGCAGTACTGTACTGTAGTTCAAAGACAGTTTTGATCCCCAGACACCCAAATCTATAAAAATTAAATAAAGCATGTGGATGACCAGTGTAACATTACAAATCTACAGTACCGATAGAATATCAGAATAATAAGAATTTTTATGCAGGCACACATGTCTGGAAACGAAACATAAAAAAAAATATATATATTTTTTTTTTCCAGACTTCAACATCCACATGATTACACACAGGCGCTGAAATGTGACACCAGGCTCTGTACGTTATACACGCAGGAATATGATGACAGGTTCGGGATGATTGATGCCAGAAAGCCATCTGGCTGGGAGAGGTGTACTGAACTGTAGATAAGAAGTTGAAATAGTACTTTAACCGTGTGTGTTCGGGGGTAAGAGGGAGAGCGCTGTATGTGCCGAAATGTGATACTGTAACACGCCTATGCATTTCAACAATGTTCAAATGAGACATACTTTACAGTACTGTATGGTACATGCAAAATACTGTATAAAAAGAGTATGAAAACAAGTAAAAGTAAAAGTATTGATTACAAAATAATAGAGTACATACAGTACTGTATAGAAATGTAATAATTTTAAATTCGAAGACGCAACGCTATATTTTTGTAATACTATATACTGTAAATCCTCTATTTTACAAATACTGCGCGCACACACACAGACATAATGCATTAGACATGCATTAGACTTATTAGACTTTTAAGACAACAGCTCGCGAACACCCACCTATGTTTTTAGATGGTATTGCATTATAGTGGACAGCGCTAAAAATCCGAGCGCTAACATACCGGAAAGCGCTACGGAAAATCAGAAAATATACCACATCTGGCCACGGTTAGCAGAGCGCTGCGGATCCGGCCGCATTAGGATAAAGGCGGCCACAGCTGTATATACACTTTATTTTAAAAAATTAAAAACTTATTTTTTTATTATATGACAAATATTCCCGGCGCATTTCATTTTGATTATTTCGAAATTAATTAAAGTGAAGTATTCGTGCCCATAGCCATGGGGGTACCACGGAATACACCTTTAATGCCTCATAAAGGCATTTATGTTGTCTTTCACAGCTCAGAAAATAACCAGTGTCATAATGAAATAACGTTGGATTTCGTCCATAATAGTTCTGTGCAAATTCACAGGAAACGCTTTTATGCCCCTATTGCCATTATAATTAACACCTGTAATCATTCAAGATACAGCTAACAAAAGGGCAATGCGTTAAGTAGCATTTTTAACCTGAGCTCGAAAGTCCTTAATGAAGCACAGGAGAAAGTTTTGGTGAAGGGATTAAACTTTGCACCCTCTAGAGGCCCAAGTGGCTTTGATTTGTTTGTGGATGCGCAGAAATATCTACGCCAATTAACTGTTAAGCGTTTTTTTCTAAATAAGAATGTGGTAACACAAAAACCAGGTCAGGTTTTAGACATTAACTCAGAAGCAGAAGAAGTTCAGAATATACCTGACAAATTCGTCCACTCGTCTCTAAAAAACAGGTCACATTTTTACCCCAGCCATTGCAAAGGACAGTTTCTGGAGGTCTTCAACCAACTTTTGATGGATGACTTTGAGAAACTAGCAAATAAGAAAAATAGGCAGTAAGACAATTTAAAAAAGGAAGAAAGGGAAGCTCTAAAAACATTAGCTGAAGACAGAAGTATTACCATAAAACCGGCTGACAAAGGAGGGGGGGTGGTAGTAATGGACACGCATTACTACCACACAGAAGCATTACGTATTTTAAGTGATGAAATAACGTACAAGAAATTAGAGCAAGACCCATCAAAAACATTCCAGGAAGAGTTGTTAAACATTCTGATTGCAGCGAGAGATGTGGGAATCTTGGGTGAGAAGGAATATCTTTACTTGCTGAAATCACAACCGGTAAAAGCAGTGTTTTACTTCCTACCCAAGATTCATAAGGACCGCTTTAGACCCCCAGGGAGACCAATTATCTCGGGTATCGGGTCATTAACACAAAAAATTTCTGAGTACGTGGACCTTTATCTCCAAAAATACGCCACTAGTGCTAGATCATATCTAAGGGATACCCTAAAGGTTTTAGGTGTTTTATCTGCTTTTCCTTGGCAGGAAGAGTTTCTATTGGTAACGTGTGACGTGACCTCACTCTATACCTCGATTAGACACGAAGATGGCTGTGAGGCAGTAAGGGTCGCTTTGGAAGGAGATCCTCTGATCCCTCATGAGCAAAAAACGTTTCTGATAGATGGGATTAAGTTTATTCTGGAGCACAACCTCTTTTGGTTTGATGGCTCCATGTTCCTACAATAATGTGGAACCGCCATGGGGACTAGGTTTGCTCCCAGCTATGCAAATATCTTTATGGCACACTGGGAAGAGAAGAACATTTGGTCAGGTCACCCCTTTGGAGCAAACCTAGTCCTATGGAAAAGATACATTGATGATGTGATCTTTATATGGCAGGGGAGTGAGGAAAATTTGAACCTTTTTTTGAGCCATATCAATAAGAATCGGGTAAATCTCACTTTTACATCCAAAATTAGTTCCTCAAGCATCAACTTCCTCGATTTGACAATTTATATAGATAATAACCAAATCAAAACGAAGACGTTTTTTTAAAGAGGTTGATGCGAACAATTTCATTTTAAACAACAGCTGCCACCATCCAAAATGGTTAAAGAACATACACTATGGCCAATTACGCCGGATCAGGCGGAATTGTATGGAGGTGGAGGTGTTCAGGGAACAGGCTAACATTTTAAAAAGAAAGTTTGAGGAGAGAGATTATAAACTGGAGGTTATAGAGGAGGCCTTATCCAAGACATTAGAACTATCGAGGGAGGACCTGTTGAAGCCGAAACCCAAAGTAGACAATAAGGGTTTTATAGTTATAACAGTGAAGCCAGTAAGATTTGTAACATCTTGAAGAAGCATTGGCATATTTTATGTAAGGATGTAGTACTGAGGGATCACTTACCAGAAGCCCCACGGGTGATTTTTAAACGGGCTATTAACATCATTATGCAATTAGTTCCGAGTGTGTTTAGAAGGGAGGTTGTGGAGCAAAGCACAAACTGGTTGCCTAAACCAGTGGGCTTCTACAACTGCTTTAACTGTAAGGCATGTAAGTATGCATCACGCGATAAAACAAATTTTATTTCGACGATAACAAAGAAATCTTTTAAAACAAAACAACTAATTCATTGTAAGACCACTTTCGTCGTTTATTTGTTGGAATGCCCATGTGGGCTCCAGAATGTGGGCCGGACCTCGAGAAGTCTAAAGGTCCGCATACTGGAACACATAGGCAACATTAGGAGGAAAATGGCGACTTATAGCGTACCATTGCACTTTAGTTTAGCGCATGGAGGGGACCCGACAGGATTGACCTATAGGGGAATAGAAATGGTCGCAGATAACTGGAGGGGTGGGGACAGACTCAAGCATCTACGCCAAAGGGAGACATTTTGGATTTACCATTTAAAAACCATGACCCCCAATGGCTTGAATGTCGATTTGGACATTGCTGCGTTTGTGTGAATGAGAGCGGACTAATACATACGCATGCACCGCCCCCCCCCCCCCAAACCTTTTTTGACCTTCATTGACTTTAAACTATTAGATCATTGCCCTTGATTATTTGATCCTTTTTCGAATGCACAAGATTCACCTTAAATTATAGGGGGGCTTTCTATAAAGTCTTTTATACAGTTTTTCACAAAGTTTCGTATACTGTTTTTGAATCCTTTACCCCATTCCTTTGATCTTAGATATATGGATAACCATCAACTGATCACCAATCGTATCCTCGATTTTATCTATGTTATGTCCACACATGTGGATCAACAAGGTTTTTAGTTTGAGCGTCAGCTTTGTTAATATTTTAACTTTATGTATAGGGAATTTAATAGAATTACATTTCAATGCAGTAGTGATTTATATTTTTCTATCTATTTATTTTTTATGAACATTTGTAATGTATTAAATCCTGTAACTATTTTGAACTGTTTATTTAAAGAAAAGTATATTTTAATATTAGCTTTAAGTTAGTTTTGCAATGTTAAAACACCTTACTAGTTTTAAGGTTTTTTAAAATCAATTAGTGTATGTGTAAATTTTAACATATATCTTAATATAGAGCTTTAAGTGATCATTGAACTGGATTACAACAGAGTTAACATATAATTAGGATTTATTCTAAACTTTAATTGTATATATAGAGTAGGACTGAGATTCCACTTGAAAGGTCCACTATGATTCAAAGCAGCCCTTCTGTATACCAGATAGGCAGCATAAGTGTTGCAGTGAGTGTAGTACAACAAGCAAGGTAATTATTACCCTGGGTCTATATAAACTAGGGAGACCCCTACCAGCACATATTTTGAGCCTGAGGAAGCCATTTTATACGGCGAAACGTGTTGCTCTAATTCGTCACATCATTTTGGACATTTGAGGCTTCCGTAGTTAGTTGAAGCAAGTTGCAGTCACAGCCGCGCCAGAAGTTCCCATCTCTTCTGACTCCGGACGCGGAAGACAGTGCAGCTGAGAGGCGGCTTGCCGAGACAGCAATGGGAGCATAACGGGGATTTGTTATTTTTCATGTGAGTGATATCTTTTGTATTTTTAATGTTTAAATAAATCCACAATCTTTTTAAACTATCACTGACCCTTGGCTGTTACCTTACCCCATCACCCCTCCCGCTGGCTGAACCGGGGAGGAAGAAAAACGTGAGGATAGTAAAGGGTAACCCCCATCCAACATCCTGCCTGCCAGCAGATGTGGGAGCTGTACCCCTGGAACAATCTTGGATGTGTTTACCAGAGGCACCCCACAGAAACCTTTCTAGGATTGGGCTTACACATGGTCGTGTAAGTATCATATGGTTATTACCATAATATATTTCTTCCTTCATTCCCATCCCATTCCCAATATAACCAACGATCTGGGATAAGAAGACGCTTCAGCAGCAAGATACCCTTATGTATTTTTACTCACACAGGGCCGTGTGAGTATTTAATCATTATCATTATTTACTCCACGTCCATTTTTGAAGGTTATTGACTGTTGTTGAAAGTGTGTCTCCCTTTAACCCTTTTGCTCCCCCTATTTTTTTTTTCTGTTTCCAAGATACAGCTCACAACTGACGTGGTTTTTCATAATGAGAAGGGCTAGTATGGTCACTATTCCCCCGCTTTTGGAAAAGTATTTCTCACATATGCTTGCGAGAGGTCATTTAGCGTCATGTCTGCTATCGTGCCCGGAGCTAATTGCAATTGCAGCTGTACTCTCCTGGGTGCTGTGGGTGGTGGAACAGGTGTGCTTCTATCAGTGGGTGAGGGTAGTGTCAGTGAGGAAGATTTCCTCCGGTGGTGTGTGTCACGGGAGACCAAAGCTTTTAACACCAAAATACCCGGTTCCTTTGATTGAGAAAAGCAAGAGATAAAATAAATTGTCATTTATTTAAAGAATGAACATACACACGATTATTTGCAAAAAAACACTTGAAATACACTTACTGGGACGGGGCAAAACAAAATTTTCTATTTCTAAAGCGAAATCTTTAGAAACAGAGTCTTTAGGCACAATTTCGAAAAAACAGTCTTTGGATGGGGGCGCCACTCGCAACCCCTGTTTCTCCTCCGCAGCTGCTTACTTTGTTCTACCGCCGTAGAATTGGTTCTGGATTCCTTAGTTCTTACGAACTCTTGACTTGGGTTACGATGTTGCAAAGTTTAAAATCCAGCTTAGATGAATCTGACTCCCGATTGGCTGCAGGGATTTTTATGCAGTAAAAATCCCTATCTCGTTTGTGGGAATAATATTCCTTCCTATCCCATGGTTACCCCTACTTGGCAAGACCTGGCAGGGGGCTTCATAGTTTGCTAAGGGCATGTGTGAACCTTGCACCTTTGCCGCTTAGCATGCCAGACCAAGCCCCCTTACTTGGTGACATTTTGTCTGAGCTGGCAGGATATCTGGGTCATTTGCTAAGATGGGTGATACTTGAATTACCCCTCCCCACTTCACACTTTTAGTCGGCTAATACTTTCAACTATGGATTTTTCCAGACATTGGGGAACCAAACCAGCGAGGTGGCTTAGAAGTCCTAGTTACATATGCATGGCTCACCTCTCAGGAATTTCCTGCCAACATTTCTCAAGTACCGCATTTACAACTTGAGTGTTTCCCTCTGTTCCGGCCATCTGAAGGAAAATCCCCCCATGCCTATAATGTTGGAACCATTAAAATAGGGAGACTTTCATTCATCAATTTTTATGAAACTTTATAAAAAAATTGTTATAACCTTTATTGTGATTTTACTTTCCCAGAGCTCACAGCAAATCTCAGCGCTCTAGGACCTTCCTAGCAGAAGTTAGCCAAACACTATGCACTGTGCTGTGGGATCCTAGGTTTTAAAACCATTTTTCCTTTCGCGGTGACAGGAAAACCCTGCTATTGAAATACCTTTGTAAAGGAAGGGTGAATCCGGAGCGACAGCGAACAGCTCAATGACGTCAGAGTCCAAAGTTGAACATCAAAGCTTTATTGATAACACACAATGGAAACAGCAGGCTGCAGCACAGCCTCCTCCTCTACGCATTTCACGCACACTGGCGCTTCGTCTTGGAGTAAGGAGGGTGCCTGAAAGCCCCATATTTATAGCATAAATCCCTCAAACGGGGAGTTAATTTAAATCGTAACAGCGGTGAATATCAAATAGAAAACATATCTATTAGACTAGTTGCATAGTAGCACATATCAACGTTATTTAATTATGTTCTCATTTACTCCTTGTATATTAAAGAACATTCTAAACAGTCTCTAAGTGATGCTCATTGTCTGTAAACATGATAAGAAAAGATAAAAACAAATAAAGTGAATAGATGTTGCAAAAGAAAAATGGGTCAATATGAATATGATCTGTCAATTTTGTACTGTATAATTGTATTGTACTGATAGACTAAGATCTGGATGTATTACAAAACCCAAGTGGGAACTATGACCAGGGAAGAAGGGGAAAAGTAGGGGGAAGAGAAAGAAGAAAAGGAAAGAAGGAAAGGAAGGGGGAGGGATGAGGGGGGAAAGGAAAAGAGGGGGAAGGGGGAGAGGAAGGAGGGGGGGTGGAGAGGGGAGTGAGGGAGAGGAACAAAGAAAATAAAAGGAAGAAAAAGGGGGCAAGGAGAGCCGAAGTGATTATCAAATAGTAAATAACATCATATTATAAAAATACAGTGTCTAAATAAACTTTGAAAAATGCAATCATAAAAAAAATCTCAGATCCCAATCAAGATTCAGTCCATTGGGCTGTAACGTATTAAGGGTAAAAATCCAGTGTGCTTCTCTTTGGTGAAGGATTTTAATCCTATCACCACCCCTTAAGGGTAAGGCAACTTGTTCTATTGCCACAGGATGTAACATGTCATGATTACGGATCAATCTGAGATGCTCTAGGATCCTAACCTTAAGCATACGACTTGTTAAGCCGACGTACTGTTTAGTACAGCGGCAAGTCAGTAGATAGATCACAAAGTCAGAACGACATGAGATAAAAGAATGAATCTTAAATCTACGTGTCCCATCAGAATTGGAAAACTGAGTAGCTTGCAACATGTTTGGACAGACTTTGCATCTCCCACATTTATATGAACCAATAAGTTTGGGAAAGAACGTCCTAGTGTACTGAATGGGTTTGAGCACACTAGGTGATAGTTTGTTACCCAAAGTAGGAGAATTGCGGAACACAATACGTGGACCCGTACTCACAATTTTAGATAAAAGGGGGTCTAATGTCGGGGTACCCCAATGTTTATTGATGATACACTTGATAGCAGGGGCTTGGTCACTATATCCTGTGATAAAGAAAGGAACATCTGAATTATCAGCTTGTCTAACTTTAGGGGTCATGGAAATTAAGGAATCTCTATTCGTATCAAGGGCTGATTGATATGCCCTATTGAAATACCTTTCATAGTAAAAATAACATTATTTTCGCCACCTAATACCTGGTGGGAGACACGCAGACATTTTTTATTAAAAGCACAGTTTTACTGCCATTACTGGGTTGAAGAGCTGACAATCATTATACCCCAATATGGCTCAGGGGCACCCAGCTGGTCATAATACCTTTATTTACTGTTTTCAAAGCGTCAGGGGAGTTCGTCTCGAAGTCATAAAAAATAGAAAAAACATATCATAGTGCAAAAATGTTTAAACAGTGAAAAAGTGAAGTTTCTTCCAAAATGACTACTCACATTTTAAGTAATCAATTTAGACAGTCATCCAACTTAAGGGGTGGATGCGCCCTATGTGTGAACAGCAGCCACCAATCACAACCTCCAAGGGAGAAAAAAGAGAGAGACCATATAGTGTAGAGGTAATGCAATTATATTGTCAAAACATGATTCAAGGCTTACACGTCATACGGTCGATGTGGGCATTCAAAGGTAGCTGTTGGTGGATAGCCCAGCGGCTCGCGATTCCTCTGGGTATCTGGTCACCTCTGCTCTCTCTGGAGACACTCGTATTCACACCGGAGCTTTCGTCCCTTCACTTCCGGCACGCCGAGGGACTCGCAGGCTCCCGCTGCGTCACTTCCGGTGCGCCTAGGACTTCCGGATCGGATGGTAACAGTGAATTGCAAGTGCCTCCCTTCTCGTGGCTGTTGGACTGGAACACTCTACGCATTTCGTCGCTCTCTCTGGCGACTTCCTCAGGAGTCCTGAGGAAGTCGCCAGAGAGAGCGACGAAACGCGTAGAGTGTTCCAGTCCAACAGCCACGAGAAGGGAGGCACTTGCAATTCACTGTTACCATCCGATCCGGAAGTCCTAGGCGCACCGGAAGTGACGCAGCGGGAGCCTGCGAGTCCCTCTGCGTGTCGGAAGTGAAGGGACGAAAGCTCCGATGTGAATACGAGTGTCTCCAGAGAGAGCAGAGGTGACCAGATACCCAGAGGAATTGCGAGCCGCTGGGCTATCCACCAACAGCTACTTATGAGTGCCCACATCGACCGTATGACGTGTAAGCCTTGAATCATGTTTTGACAATATAATTGCATTACCTCTACACTATATGGTCTCTCTCTTTTTTCTCCCTTGGAGGTTGTTATTGGTGGCTGCTGTTCACACATAGGGCGCATCCACCTCTTAAGTTGGATGACTGTCTAAATTGATTACTTAAAATGTGAGTAGTCATTTTGGAAGAAACTTCACTTTTTTCACTGTTTAAACATTTTTGCACTATGATATGTTTTTTCTATTTTTTATGACTTTGAGACGAACTCCCCTGACGCTTTGAAAACTATCCATGAGAAGACAAGTGAAACAGTCTTTTTTCAAGGGTTGTAGTTTATTTTGAGTTTTTTTCACCTTATATATGCACTTTAAATAGGCACGTGCACTATCACTGTTTTTGCACTGTCACTGATTGTATTTATCACATTACCACTGTCACAATAGTGATCATTATTATTATCATATTTTGGGTTTGTTTTGAGCGCTATTGTAATTGTTTTCCACGCACCTTTATTTACTGGCCTGGGTACCTCTTCACCATCACAGTGTGCATTGTCTTGGCAGCGTGCAGGTAAATTACGGTGATGGAGAGGGTGCAGATGGTGTATGCTATTCCTCCTGGTCGCCCTCCAGCTCCTGCATCAGACATACATGGGCAGGGACAGCAACCAAATATAAGAGCCCCATGATTATACTGTCAATGTTGTCCATGTGATGACCCATGACCCTCTCCATCCCCTCCATTCTCTCCAAAAGAAGATTCAATTGGCCTCCATTCTTTCCCTGTATTGCTGTGTTGTGTTGCAAGGTTTTCCATAGCCAATTAAAGCTTCCTGTATGTGACATTCAGACTGGACCTGGTGAAAGTTTCTAAGTGGCTGGGTGGTGGGAGGGGGCCATCTTTTTGGGCATCGATGGAGAAGGGGGCATCCTGTTCGGCGTCTGTTCTGAGAGTGCCATCTGGCTGTGCATCGTGGGGCTGGAGACTTTTTGTTCATCTTCAGCTTGGGTAGACCGAGCGTCGTCTGGTTGGGCAACGTTGCCTGGAACCCATACAATGTCATTACTGATGACGTCTACAATTAGCTTCTTCTTATAGCACGGTCCAGGATTGTTTGCCTTGGGAGCTTTTTGGTGCCTTTTCTGTAGGCACCTTTGGCTTTCTGGGCACCTTTGGCTTTCTGGGCACCTTTGCCTTTCATTCGCAGACAGCTGCCGCATTTCTCTATCTCATGTCCAGGACAGCAGCAGTAAGCCAGTTTGTGCATCTGTAGAATCGGGGATGATCCATGGCAGAAGATAATATCTGGACAACAGTTGTTTCAGATAGAGATCAGCATGTCGGAGGCTATGCAATTTGGGTCACCTTTTATGCCCAGTATCCTTGACCTGATGGTACAGGTTTAAAAAAATGGTGTTAACATTAACGGTATGTTACATGATAAATACTGTGCATACAGTGACTGAACTTCATTTATTTTCTAAAGCAGCAATGCCCAGAACAGTTATTTCAAAGGAGCTCAGCATAAGAATATTGGAGATGTACAAGAAAGGACACCGAATAATCGATATCCAAGCCTGGTTAGCTAGCTCGGGCATCAACGTTTCTCATAACTGTGTCTGCTATCATGCCCATGGAAAGACTAATCGTTTAAAGAGGATTCACCCGGTCAGATCAGAGTATGTACTGTACTGTATACAATGTGCATCAATATTTGTTTGGAGAATTGAAATGATATTATTATTGTCTCTGTTCTGTTCTTTGTAATTATTTTTTGGACTAGGAAAATAGCTATTTAAAAAAAACTGAGCTTTATCAATTGTTATATATTAATTCAGCCGTGTGACAAATCCGTATGCATACTTACAATCATTGACATTCTGGTACGACTGTAGGACGGCAAAGTGGCTTGTGAATGAGATCAGCACTGCAAATGATGAACGTTGTGCTGCAGCAGTTAAAGAAGTTCTGCAGCAGGATCATAACCTGACAATGTCTGAGACCAGCATCAGGAGAAAGAGACGTAAATTGTGCTGGAAGAATAAACGTGTCTAGTAAAGTGTTTTGCTTCAATATTGTATAATGCAATAGTGTTATTGTTCAGTATGCCCATGTGCGAGTTAAGAGTACCTGTACAATTCTATCTTGTCATTACAGAGTGTATCTAATGATAAGGGAGCCCAACAAGATTAAAAGAGTCAAGCAAGCGCAAGGTTTGATCGATAGTGGGGAATCTTTTCACGATATCATATTTTCGGATGAGACGTCAGTGGCTCTAGAAAGATTTGCCACTTTTGACATGTACAAAAAAATATTGGTAATGAAGGGGTTAACTCCACCACCCCCTCCAGGCCTAAACACCCACATAGGCTAAATACCACCTTCACCAACCCACGCTACCCCCAATAAACATGGCACTGGTAGTTAACCTCTTCATTGCTTTAGCGGTTAACCGCTAAGGTAATGAAGCGGTCTGTAAATGCAATTTTATTGCATTGGATTGATGCCAGGGGTCTCCAGTGCTGGTATTAATGTGTATCAGCTCTTGAGACCCCCGGCATCAATCCGATGCAGAAAAAAATCCATTTTTTTTCTGTCCCTCTCTTGATGAGATTCTAGGCTACTAGAATTGAACGATTTTCCAAAAATTGCGATTTGGGGCTCATCGATGCACACCTCATGGCGTGTTTGGGCGAGAGCCAAAAATGGCGATTAAATGCTTTCATGGTGAACTTAACAAGGCTTTATGAATTGTATATGAGATTTTTTTTGTGTGATGACTGCTAAAGCCTCGATAAGTGGGTTATTGAGGTTACTAGAATGGGCCCCTGAATCGGAAATGTAAACTGGAGCCACTCAGGCACTATGCCAGTTAATAATTCTCAAAGCCAAGAAAGAAGCTGCTCTATTAACTTGTTCACTCAATATCCTGCTTACTAAGCGCTATAGTTCAATATGGAACCCGACAGATACCGTTACTGCAGACCCATGTCGGTATCTGCTGATGTAATGCGTAATGCAATGGGCCCGATGCACGTTTCCCTCCAACTACAGATTTTCATCAGGGAAAGCTCTACTTACAAGTCATTTGACAGTAATTTAAATTTATTTTTGGATCATAAAAGAACATCAATGTTTCACTCTGTAACGCTTGCACTCACCACGAACAAGGTGGGGCCGCGGTACTGAGGTGGGAAAGTACAAGACAACGCACCCACAGCAGCGGGACCACACCTGCAGGTTGGATAGTCAGCGTAGCCGGACCTGCATGGGGGAGATTGGGTTAGTGAAAGTACTTGCCAAGGTCCAGGGGGGGAGCCAGTGGAATAGTCCGTGTCCATTTGTCGTAGTCTAGGGTTGGAGCCAGGAGAAAGGTAGATTGTCCAAAAAGCCGAGGTCAGGTATGGAGAGGTGCGAATAGTCAGAGGCAAGTCAAGGTCTTTATCCAAAGGGAGTCCAATAGTCAAGCCGGGGTCTTTATCCAGAGGGGGCCCTATGATCAAGCCAGGTCAGTACACAGAAAGCAACAGAGAAACAGCAGCACAACACTAGCAAGGTAGTAGCAAGGCAGTAGCAAAGCAAAACAGAATGCAGGCTGACAAGTCACAAGAATTATGCTCAGCAATGACCCTGAGCATGAGCAGGGTAAAAATAGGAAGCAGGAACCAATGGGACAGGAGGCGGAGGGAAGGCGTGGCCCCAGCGTGAGCCGCGATAGGCTGCAGGAGACAAGTGGCAAGGAATTAGTTACCACGCAGCTGGGGAGCGGTGCACAACGTCACGTGACCGCGCCGCACACTAGAGGAGCGCGGTGCATCCGGCGGGCGGAGCCAAGCTCCGTGGCAATCCTAGAAGAGCTGCGTTTGCGCGCACGCGTGCTCTGTAAGCAGAGCGGGTGAGAGCGCATGCGTAGGTGCCAGTGCAGAGGTTTGTGCAAACCCAGGTAAGGAGAGAACACGTCGCAAAGGACGTGTTCCCCGATCCCTTACACACTGTCCTACAGGACCTTTCATCAGATCAACAGAGCACACGGACTGAAAGTGTCCTGAATGTAAAGTCCCCTGATGCCATACAATACACAGATAAGCATATGTACTGCATACAAGACACAGATAAGCCATAAATAAAATAAAAATATGTGAGCTATTAGAGTACTGTATAGCTCTTCCATTATCTAAAAGAAAGTATTACTCTATATATTTTTATTTTTTAATTTTTCACCTACATGCTGATATCTGATGCACAAAAATGTGCAGGTCCTGCTGAGCCCTGCTTATACAATGGAGATAATTAATACTCACCAGAACAGACTTCCTCTGATAAATTTTGTACGCAATATTTTACAGTATTAGCTTTTCTTTTTGTACCTAGAGCCCATTTTTTGGCGATTACTGTGGATACTGTATGTGTTGTGGTGCTCCGTACCTCTTTTACATATCATTAACACTAACATCTGTTAAAATTAAAGGCAGGCTGTTTTAGCAATAAGACATGCCTTAATGCTATTTTCGAAAGTATGGAAAATCCCCATTATCACTTAAGTAAATAATGTAGTTATGTGGATCTTGGCCTACAAGATTAATGCTAATTGATAGTTGCCATTTTTGTGCCAAAGGTGTCAGCTATATATTCCTATGCTATTCTGTATGTATTGCTGGTCTTTTCTTTTACATTTTTGTAAGATTTCTTCTCCTTTGCAGATACCTGCAGAAAAATCTGATACTTTCCATCTGAAAATCATGTATTTATAAGGTTATATGGAATTAGACAATTGAATCGGATATACGTATGATTAGCAGAGTTTTCATGTGAAGCCTTCTAGAGAAGTTAGAGTAAGTGTATTAAATAATGTGTTTTAAAATATGTCCAAGTTTTACTGTAATTTATATTTTTTCCACAGCAACATTCAAAAATGATTTAATATGAAACTCCATAATACTCTACCTAGTACTGTGATAAGTTTATTTTGGAGATTTTCTGAGGTTACATTTTAACTGTATGTATAACACTTGACATATGTTATAAAAATATCTGTACTGCACTATTGAATACATCTATAATTTTAAAATTAAGATCCACAATCAGTTATTGTAGTTCTATAACTTTGTTTGTGTGGTTAAAATGTGAATAGTGTGTTAGTGTACTAAAATTGCTATTTGTTTCATTACCTGAGTTATAAAACTTTGCCACATTCAATTGGCAATCTGTTACAGAACTTAAATGCTCTTTCTGCATATGTGAGAAATATTGCAGAGAATAATCTGTGAATTTGTCACCAATCATCCGTTTCTTTCTTTGTGAAGTGTTAATTATCATATTCAAATAAAATGAATGAATGACTAAAGATTTGCAATTCTTATTATCACTTTCAAATGTAAAGTTAATTGTATTTATCATCTATACTGATCCAACAAAGTCATACCAGAAGTGAATTGTATAGAACTAAATAAGATAATGATCTACCGGTACAGTATGATTGGATGTTTATGTTTTTTAAGTAGATTAACCATTAAGAATCCATACTTGTAAACATTTAAACATTTTCCTAAGAATGTATTTACTGTGAGAAAAGTAAAAATGTAACTAAATAAATGGATATCAATTCCTTAAGACACAATCTACGATAATGGTTAGCTTTCATTTTTTCTTTCACAAATAAAAACGAGTACAAAGGACTCTGGGTCATCCCTTAAGGTTGGAGGAAAGGATATTTCACCATCAACAAAAAAAGGGTTCTTTAAAGTAAGGAAATCTTGATCCCGTGGGGTCCGGTGGCGGAGCACAGCTGCACAAGCAAAGGGGGCTGCAACCAGTGTGAAGGCTAAAAAGATTTTATTAGGTGGTCATAGGAAACAAGTAAACTCTAACGCGTTTCGGGACCTGTGTCCCTTTGTCAAAGAGTGAATCCGCGTTCAACAGGCTCCCTCGTTATACACTGCAATCCCCGCCCCCAGCGGTGACGTCACGGGGCCGAAATCTCGCGCGAGTAGAGCAGGGAGACCTAGCCATTGGAGGACTGAATCCCCAATGGGTGATCTAGCTGAGTGCTCGTCCCCTCTGGGAACTGTAACCACGGACGCTGCATATTGCGTGGGGGCCTGTGTTAGTACAAAACACAAAGTAGTGAATTAAAATGACAATTTATATACATAGTAAATAATTAAAAACACGAATATTGACCTGAATGGAAATAATGAAACTGTGTCATGCAGAATAGAGGCATATTGTAAAAAAGACACGGAATATTATAGTGTGATCGGAAGGTAAGCGGGCAAAGTGATAATTATATCATAGAATCAGGCCCATATTAACCCTTTAACCTGGCACAACATAACTCATGTATTGATGGCTATGTGCCACTGGAGGTTATAAACATGAACAATGATCTATAAAAAGGTTATTTGTATAATGAATAGATATACAAGGGAGAAGGGGGGAGGGGGGGAAGGGGGAACGGGGGGAGGGGGGGGGAGGGGAAGGGAGGGGGTTGTATGGGGGGGGTGGAAGGGGGGGGGTGGAAGGGGAGGGGGGGAGGGAGGGGGGGGGGAGGGGGGAATAGGGGAGGGAAAAAGGAGAGGGAGGGGGGGAGGAAAACATAAAACATAAACCTCACTCACAAGGTGATGGGTGTAGGTAAATCCACACAAAGGGGGATATAAGTAACTTCTACATGAAAATTGAATAACCTACATGACAATATAGCATTGCAAATATATTCGATATTGTATATTAATGTAGTTGTTAAAAAACCTCTAGACCATCAATATGATATATATACATAGACATTGATTAAATAGTCAATAATTGTAAAATCACTCTATATAACATATGAATGGATAAATATGGTGCTTATGTGAGGAAATGCTTAAGTTCCCAATCTAGATTCATGCCCCTGGGTGCCAATGTCCCAAGGGCATAAATCCAGTACATCTCCCTTTGGTTCAGGAGAGACTCTCTGTCCCCTCCTCGTATATTGGGACGAATGTGCTCAATCGCACTAAAGGTAAAATTCTGAATGGACCCTTGTTGACATGTAGAAAAATGACGTGCTACAGGATATCTTTCATCTCTATTTTTTATCGTTCTGACGTGTTCTGAGATTCTCTCTCTAAGTGGCCTAATTGTCCTGCCCACATATGAGCTACCACAGTTGCATTTAAGTACATATACTACGTTTTTTGTATTACACGTCATAAATGAGCACAAAGTGTGGTTCTTTTTTGTATGTATATTCTTTGTATTTTTCATGGGGGAGGCGTACTTACACATGTTGCAAGTGCCACATCTGAAGAAGCCTTTAGTCTTAGGTTTGTTCCTTTCTTTATTTGGATCAAAAAGACTCGGTGAGATCTTGTTGCCAATTGTTTTGGCCCTTCTAAATACCATTCTAGGATGGTCTTGAATGACTCTATCCAAATCTTTGTCGAGTTTTAACACTCCCCAATGTTTGGTTAGAATAGTGCGGATTTGCTGTGCCTGTCTAGAGAAGGTTGTAATGAATAAAGGGGAATCTTCAGTGGGTTTGTTGCCTTGATACTCATTTTTTGTTTTCTTGGACTTAATCTGTTTGAGAAGTGTAGTCCTATCTGTGTGTAGTGCATAGTTGTATGCATTTTGTATGTCTGTCTCCCTATAACCCCTGAGCTTAAACCTGTCGGATAGTTCTTCTGCCTGAGTACGAAACGCTTGATCTGTAGAACAGAGTCTCCGAAGCCTCAGAAATTGGCCCTTCGGAATGCCTCTAATAAGTGGCCGTGGGTGTGCACTGTTGGCCCTGAGCAGGGAATTTCTGGAGTTCTCTTTTCTATACATTTTGGTTTGAATTCTAAGATCCGCATCTATATAGAGGTGCAGGTCCAGAAAATCCATCTCCGTTGGATGTGTTTTGGATGTAAATTTGAGGTTAAACAAATTATTGTTCAGATATACAAAAAATTCATGTAGTGTGGAAATATTACCGGACCAAATAATCAACAGGTCGTCTATATATCGACGATAGAAAAATATGTGCTGTCTAAAGGGATTAGCATCACCAAAAATATAAGTGGATTCCCAAAAGCCCATAAATAAATTGGCGTATGAGGGTGCAAAGGATGTCCCCATAGCCGTACCGCGTGTTTGTAGATAATAAGTGTTATTGAATAGAAAATAATTGTGTTGTAACAGAAATATAATTGAATCAAGAATAAACGTGCTCTGTGCCAGGTGAATATTAGAGTGATTTAAATAATAACTAATGGCTTTGATACCTAGTGTGTGATTAATAATAGTGTATAACGAGGTCACATCTAATGTGACCCAAGAAAAAGAATGTGCCCATGTAATCTTTTGTATATCTGTCAACAAGTCAATGGAGTCTCTTAGAAAAGATGGAAGTGTCCTAACCATGGGTTGTAAGAATTGGTCCACGTACCTAGATAGACCATCTCCCAAAGATCCAATGCTCGATATAATTGGTCTACCAGGTGGGTTGACCAGAGACTTATGGATCTTTGGGAGATGGTGAAAAATAGGTACAGTGGGAAATTGATTATATATAAACTGGTATTCACGTTGTGTGAGAACCCCTAGTTCCCTGCCCATTTCCAAAAGCTCTTGGATTTCAACAAGGTATGGAGCTGTGGGGTTTTTGTCAAGTTTGCAATAAGCCTCTGTATCATTAAGTTGTCTAAGGGCTTAATTTAAATATGCGTCTGCATGCATTACCACCACAGCTCCACCCTTGTCGGCATTCTTAATCACAATGTCCCCTCTCTTGGCTAGTGAACTAAGAAATGTTCGTTCATATGTTGAGACATTGCCATGTGTACTGCCGGAGAAGGTGAACCCTCTGGCTAGTGTCTGTAGGTCTCTTTCTACAAGCTTCTCAAACGTATCGATCTGTGCCCCTCTGTTAGAGACTGGACAAAAAGTGGATCTATTCTTAAAGTGAGTATGTTTACTATCCACTAGAAAGTTGAATTGTTGATCTAGGTCAATATATGATGACTCTCTTGCTTCTTGTTCAGCGAGTAGGTCATTCATATCCTGTATGGCACTCAATTCTCTAAAAGAGGCTCTTTCCTGTATATCTTCTACGGGAGTGGACTCTGTTCTATCTAAAATATCCTGTGAGGGAGTGTAGATGCATCTGTCAACCTTAGACAAGAAAAACTTTTTTAAGGATAATTTTCTAACATATCTTTGGAGGTCAATGACAGTGCTGAAGAGGTCAAAATCCTCGCTGGGAGCGAAGTTCAGACCCTTCTCCAGCACTGCCATCTCTCCTTCTGAAAGAGTGGCACCCGAAATGTTGACTACATTAGTTGGATATGTCAGAGGTCCCTCTTGCCTCTGTTTTGCGCCCCGTCTTTTGGACGAGCGCCTTGTCCTTTTTGATAGTTTTTTGAGTTCTTTGAACTCCTTAGGTCATAAGAGGTTGTAGTGTCTTGTGGGGTCCTCGTCTGTCGGGTTTCATATTCTGTGCTGTCTTTTGTTTTGTCTCCTTCTTCATCGGTGGAAAACGAGACTACGGAGTATCTTGTCTCGTTATCAGACATATCTGACATGCTGGACATTTCTGGATGTCTCTTAAGGATCGATTTCTTCGGTGTTGATTTTGTCTGTTGGTCAGCACGTCGATTGGAGCCCTTTCTTTGTATGTTGTCTTGTCTGTTAAAGTTCCATGTCGGTGGTGGTTTCTGCCAGGAGTAAATTTGGTTCCGCTCGTAATCAGTCCTGTCTCGATCAAACTTTGTTTGTTTTTTGATCATGATGTCATCTTCAATTTTATCAATATCTTTACTTAGTTGATGATCCATTTTCTCAAAGTCTGCCATATTTCTAAATGTATGGAGATTTTGTTGTAATTCTTTGATATTCTTCTTTACCACATTCCTTTCTTGTATTTTATTTTTAATAATTAGATCCATCAATTTCATTGAACAATCGTCCAGTACTTTTATCCACTCTGTTTCAAAACCTTTGGAAGGGAAGCCGAATGAGGGTGTTTTTTTTGATCCGGAGACCTCTGGGGATCCTCTTGGAAATGATATAATTATCCAACGTTGTTATGTCCCACCAAAGTCTGAGGTTGGTTGTTAATGCTTTTTCCAACCTTGCAAAGTACATGGTCAAGTCCAATGTGTCCTCACAGGTATTTAACATTGTTCCCGTAAAGACATGTACTGCGCGGCGTTTGCGTCCACTATTATCAGCACATTTCTGAACGAATGTGGTATTGGTTGAAATATCAGGAATATTTTCCTCTACAGTTTCTTCCATTTCAAGAAAAAATTGTCTCCTTGTTGATCCACCAATTTAAAAATGTATAAATATAAATGTAAACTGGTATAGTAGCAGCCCCCCGTATTGAGGATAATTGATTAATTAATAGTCCATGATAAGCGAGCTCCCAAACGATAAGATACAAGTGGTGAGTCTGGGATATAATCCCTATGTGAGGGGCTCAGCAATCCTATGTAAATGTATAGGAATCAGGCATGTGTGATTAACTCAAAGTATCTGGGCATGCATGAATGCTGCTGTGGACTCACAGGATAATTAAAGTGATATACTAGTACATGTGATACTGAAGAACGAACACAGATTCATATATATACCATACAAGTCTAATGTGTGTCCCTAGTAAAACAGGTATGCAATGATGTATAATCACTGTGAGAACTCACTTTTGTAAGCAGCAGCCCAGTCTTAGGTAGTTGCGTGCATCACGCCCAGTATTGATAAGGAAATCTTGATCCCGTGGGGTCCGGTGGCGGAGCACAGCTGCACAAGCAAAGGGGGCTGCAACCAGTGTGAAGGCTAAAAAGATTTTATTAGGTGGTCATAGGAAACAAGTAAACTCTAACGCGTTTCGGGACCTGTGTCCCTTTGTCAAAGAGTGAATCCGCGTTCAACAGGCTCCCTCGTTATACACTGCAATCCCCGCCCCCAGCGGTGACGTCACGGGGCCGAAATCTCGCGCGAGTAGAGCAGGGAGACCTAGCAATTGGAGGACTGAATCCCCAATGGGTGATCTAGCTGAGTGCTCGCCCCCTCTGGGAACTGTAACCACGGACGCTGCATATTGCGTGGGGGCCTGTGTTAGTACAAAACACAAAGTAGTGAATTAAAATGACAATTTATATACAAAGTAAATAATTAAAAACATGAATATTGACCTGAATGGAAATAATTGTATTATAATACAATATAATATATGTATTATAATTGGGGGTTGTATGGGGGGGGGGTGGAAGGGGGGGGGGTGGAAGGGGAGGGGGGGGGGAGGGAGGGGGGGGGGAGGTGGGAATAGGGGAGGGAAAAAGGAGAGGGAGGGGGGGAGGAAAACATAAAACATAAACCTCACTCACAAGGTGATGGGTGTAGGTAAATCCCCTCCCTTCCCCTCCCCCCCCCCCCCCCTCCCCCCCGTTCCCCCTTCCCCCCCCCTCCCCCCTTCTCCCTTGTATATCTATTCATTATACAAATAACCTTTTTATAGATCATTGTTCATGTTTATAACCTCCAGTGGCACATAGCCATCAATACATGAGTTATGTTGTGCCAGGTTAAAGGGTTAATATGGGCCTGATTCTATGATATAATTATCACTTTGCCCGCTTACCTTCCGATCACACTATAATATTCCGTGTCTTTTTTACAATATGCCTCTATTCTGCATGACACAGTTTCATTATTTCCATTCAGGTCAATATTCGTGTTTTTAATTATTTACTATGTATATAAATTGTCATTTTAATTCACTACTTTGTGTTTTGTACTAACACAGGCCCCCACGCAATATGCAGCGTCCGTGGTTACAGTTCCCAGAGGGGGCGAGCACTCAGCTAGATCACCCATTGGGGATTCAGTCCTCCAATGGCTAGGTCTCCCTGCTCTACTCGCGCGAGATTTCGGCCCCGTGACGTCACCGCTGGGGGCGGGGATTGCAGTGTATAACGAGGGAGCCTGTTGAACGCGGATTCACTCTTTGACAAAGGGACACAGGTCCCGAAACGCGTTAGAGTTTACTTGTTTCCTATGACCACCTAATAAAATCTTTTTAGCCTTCACACTGGTTGCAGCCCCCTTTGCTTGTGCAGCTGTGCTCCGCCACCGGACCCCACGGGATCAAGATTTCCTTATCAATACTGGGCGTGATGCACGCAACTACCTAAGACTGGGCTGCTGCTTACAAAAGTGAGTTCTCACAGTGATTATACATCATTGCATACCTGTTTTACTAGGGACACACATTAGACTTGTATGGTATATATATGAATCTGTGTTCGTTCTTCAGTATCACATGTACTAGTATATCACTTTAATTATCCTGTGAGTCCACAGCAGCATTCATGCATGCCCAGATACTTTGAGTTAATCACACATGCCTGATTCCTATACATTTACATAGGATTGCTGAGCCCCTCACATAGGGATTATATCCCAGACTCACCACTTCTTTAAAGTAAGGACAGTTAAAATGTGGAATTAATTACCTATGAAGACTGGGATGTTAGATACAATAGATATGTTCAAAAACGTTTGGACATTTTTTTTTAGAAAGTTGAGGTATAAAGAGATATACCAAATAAGTAAACGTGGGAAAGATGTTGATCAAGAGAGTAATCTGATTTTTTTGAGGCAGAAAATAATTTGTTTTTTCCCTTATGAGATATAATTGAATGCTATTTCACTGGGGTTTTTTGTTTGCCTTCCTCTGGATCAATATGCTATAAGTATGGATATAGGATAAAGTATCTGTCGTCTAAATTTAGAATTGGTTGAACTTGATGGGCATATATATTTTTTAAACCTCATCAACTATCTAACTATGATAATTTGATTTTAAAGCAGCAGTTCATGCTTATCACAATTTTATTGCTTTGTATTTGTTACTTAAGATATTACTTCATGTTCTTTACAAAACTTTTTGTAATTTTCAAATATCATGCTTCATGTAAGAGATATACTGTAAGTGTTGGACATATTAAGTATCAAAGAGGTTAACAATTGGAGTCTAAAGTTTAACATGGTAACTGTTACCATGGTAACTTCAGAAAAAGAAATTAAGGAAATCATTATTTTTTAACAAACAATTTGTTTTAATAGAGCAGGCCAACATATATAAAGTTATATGTTTAAATACTTGAAACTCAATGGCTAAATCCCATAGCCATGTACTGTAGCAAGAAAGGTAGCACTCCAAAATAGTTGTCAAGTGCTTAGTATGTATTCATCAAATGTTTTGGTCTAACATAGCAATCCTTTCACAACCTCAACACACTATTTTGGAGTGCTACTCTTTTCGCTTCATTTTTAGAAAGCAGAGCATGCTTAATTGTCAAGATACAGCTCAACCCCGTTATTGCGCGGTCCTCTGGGGCCACCAGATCCGACCGTCCTAAAACCGGGGTCGCGATAAAAAATGTTTTAAATGACTGCCGCGTGTCCGATTGGGGGAAGAGAGGGGAGGAGGTGGAGTGAGGCACCGGCAGCCCTACACGATCCACCAGCAGCCACCATATTTCCCCCAGCAGCCCCAGCGATTCCCAGCAGCCCCGCACCGATTCCCCCAGGAGCCGCATTTCCCCCCGCAGCCACACTTCCCCCAACAGCTCCGCACCAATCTCCCCCAGCAGCCCCGTACCAATCCCCCCCATCAGCCCCGCACCAATCCCCCCGGCAACTCTGCACTGATCCCCCCCATCAGCCCCACGATGACCCAAGCAGCCCTGCACCAATCCCCCTCAGCAGCCTTGCACCGATCCCCCCACAGCAGCCCCACGATGCCCCCAGCAGCCATGATACCAGAGGTAGGGGGTAGAGGGGGGGGCTTTGTGCTGTGTGTGCTGGTGTTGTGTGTGCAGTGTGTGCAGTGTGTGCTTGTGCAGTGTGTGCTAGTGCTGTGTGGTGTGTGTGTGTTGTGTGTGCTGGTGCAGTGTGTTCTGGTGCTGTGTGCAGTGTGTTGCAGTGTGTGCTGGTGCTGTGTGTGCAGTGTGCAGTGTGCAGTGTGCAGTGTGCAGTGTGTGCTGGTAGTGTGTGCAGTGTGTGTGTGCAGTGTGCAATTTTTTTTTTTTTACAATACTTCATTAAAAAATTCAATTTTTTTTCTAAAGTACAAAAGGCAAAAAAAATAAAATGATTGCTTATTAGGACCAGCCTTTATAGGGGAGATTAATGTCAATGGCCCAGATTCACAGGCTAGTTCCAGCTTCCTCAACAACTGCACCATTAGTTTTCTCACATGCTGCACTACAAGTTTCCACACCTGCTACACCACCAGCTCCATCACCTGATGTGCCACCAGCTCAATCACCTGCTCTTTCATTAGCTCTTGTAGATGGGTCATGTGAGCACATCATTATGAAACCACCTTATTCTCCCCCAAATAACTATTTGGGGAAAAACAAGGCAGCAGCTTTATTTATATATTTAACCTGAGCTTTACCTACTGTTTTCAACCCCCATTATAGTCTAATGACACTCAATAAGTTTCTTAACGAACTAACAGTAATAGGCCAACATTGGTATTTTCCACCTCAAAACATTCTCTGTACTATAGAATCCTGTGAAAACAGTTATACATGTTATTAAGAAATGAAACACCCGACAAAAAAGTGCAGATATGACTGAAACTGGCTGCTTATATTTTGTTAACATTAATGATGCAAGCATCTGCACCTCAGAATAGAAACTAGATGGGCCAAACCAATTAATGCAAGCCAGACACTCCTTCCAGGCTTTGCAATATCTGGCCCATGTGCTTGGGGCCAAAGATCCCGCCACTAGATCTCTGACACTAACATCAACATGGTCAAGAGGTATGGTCAATATCATGTTTCAATCTCTGCTACATTTGGTTCCAGCCTCCTGAAAGTGTGAAACTTAAATTGAGACAAAGGATTCTCAATTAGCTTCTTGCACCTCTGAAACAATATTTAAAACATAGTCTATGCAGAACAAATCTGCCTGAACTGGCGTACCAAAGAAGGGAAGTTGACCGTAAATAAATTAACTGCAGCCACAACCTTAGTATTATCCAACCTCTGAATAATATAAATTTGAGAAATTCTTTAAGTCCACAATACAGCAGGAGTTATCATCGGAATCTAAAGGAAAGTTAAAAGTGTTTTGTGTCGCAATACAGACCCGATGGAAACACAGCCTTAGATACTACTCACATATAAGTATTGCAATAGTTATATTAGATGACATCCGTGTAAGGACAGTAGCTTTATACTTTGTATCTGCTTATCGCCTGGGTGGCTTTATGTCCTGATATTTTTTTAACTAGAGTCAACCCTGGTATAGCCAGGGTGTGATGCTGCTCGTCTCGAATCAGGAGGCGGAACCACAGGGCTGAAGTAGGAATGCAGAATAAACGAACAGAGCCCGTGGACAGAGTCCTGTATATGTATTCGGTAAGCAGGCAGGGATCAGGGCTGGCAGCAGTGGTGCAGAGTCCAGGCAACAGGCAAAAGGTCAGGGCAGATGTACAGAGTCCAGGTGACAGGCAAAGGTCAGGGCAGGCGGATGGCATCAAGGTCGGGGTCATGGTCCGGCATCAGCAACAGGGATTCCAAATAGACTAAAGGGTAATGCGTGAAAGCGAAGATCAAACGGAGCTGCAGCAAACAAATCTTTGATCGGCGACTCCCACCAGGAACTGCAGCTTTATAAAGCAGACTGCCAGTACCCAAACTGGCCACAGTGAGCAGAAAGGGCAGGAGAAACAAATATACCAATAATCCATTTGATTGGCACAGTGGTAAACCCATGCCCCATGGGCATGAGTTGCCACTATTCCTGTAAATATGAAATCTGCCAATCAATAAAACAAGCCATTACAATTAAAAAAAAAGCTATACTACCCATTGATTGACACAGTTGCACACCAAAGCCCTAAGATTTACATTGGAATTAAAAAAATTATGCCAATGCAGATGCCAACCTAAAAAAAAAAAAAATACAACATGAAATAACATACAATCTATGTTTTTCTTACTTTTGATGTCTTCACCAACCGAATCCGACTCCAGCAGCAACATCAGAAACCGCAGCAGCAACTCCTGCTCCATGATGCAATGCTCCTCAACAGCCACTGCCAACTAGTAAGTTCTTTAAATATTTTCTTTTCTTAATCTGTAAATTAAAATCCATTTTGGGGTCTTCTTTATCTTCATCTGTACTTGTAAATCCAATTGGGGAGATATTGACTCTTCAGCTTCTAGGCATCAATTGAGACTGCACTGGACTTATATAAGACCTGTGACGTCACATTTGACTGCCAAATAGTTTCCAGATTGGTTGGGACAAAGGTGTTTTTTTTAAGGATGTGATGCCATCAACAGTGAGGGAAGCCAGTCAATCAGAAAGGCTCTGCTTCCTTTCCCTTTAATGTAATGTCACCAAAACCAAAATGGCAGCCATAACATGGTAGTAGAACCAATAGTATTGGGAGTCATCCTATTGGTTGTAGTAAACCATGTGACAACTTCCAGATTTTTTAAAGAATGTGACATCGTCCCTGGATGATGTCACATCCTTTAAAAAAAATGGAAGTTGTCACATAGTTTACTACAACCATTCTAAAAAACAAGCCATTACTGTAGACCATGGGTCTCGTTCCATGATTGCCAGTGTGTGAGGGAAGCACTCAGTCCACAAGATTTAACTTCTTGTACATTTTTATTATTGCATGTAAATTTTATTATATTGCATGTAAAATAAATTAGGAATATTTATCCAACAAAGCCGTTTTCCCTGTGCTCCTCCTTTTGTACTTTGTATGTTTTGCCCCAGTGGATTGCAGGAGAGTTCTGGAGCAGCAGAAACAGCCTGACCCAGGATAAAACGTGGGATCCCTGGTGAGCGTGGTCTCAACCTTTCTTGAAATTGTGGTATTGTTTCATCCACGATCATCCCTTGATGATGTCACATCCTTTAAAAAACCTAGAAGTTGTCACATGGTTTACTACAACCAATCTAAAAAACAAACATTACTTTACTGTACGGTTAACCCTCCCATTGCCATAGCAGTTACTACCTTTAAGGTAATGAAGGGGTTAACTCTTCACACTGTCCACCCGATAGGCCTAACCACCCACCCCAGGGCAATTAACCCCTTCACTCACTCCCTCTGCCACCAATAAACCTGTTAGTCGGCCTTAACCCCTTCATTGCCTTAGCGGTTACCCGCTAAGTTAATGAAGCTTCTTTTATTTTATTTTTATATTACAGTATTGTAGCAGAGGGTCTCTGGAGCTGAACTGCATTGATTTTAGGTCTGGAACCCCCTGCTTCCCGAGTTACAGGCCATGTTATGGGGTGCCAGTATCCCTCTGGTTTGTTTAAATCCCCATTCACGTGGGCCATGACGTGGGAGAATTAAATATGTCTGCCGGGATACCGGCACCCCATAATGGAGCCTGTAACTTGGGAATCAGACAATGCCTCTTAACCAAAAATCAATGTGCCCCTGCTACAATACTGTAATTTTAAAATAAAATAAAACTCCTGCAATCACCTATTAGAGGCGCGCAGGTATAGTGACAGATTCAGTCTATCTCTTACTGCGCATCTCTTACTGACAGGTAGAACTCTGTAGCCCCGCTGTGTTAATCTGATGGGACATTAGTCTGTTATGGATATCTAGCAAGGTTCTTGGCAAATTTGCTGAGAGATATCGACGATAAGTGGCCAATCTTGTTTGCTGCATCTGTATAACTTATATTTTCTAGATTTATATATATAAAGGAGATATAAATATATATATATTACATTAGTACTTTATGTACTGTACTATTGTAAGTGTATTTAATTTAAATGTAAACAGTAAAGAACATGAACACACCAAAAACATTTTTAAAAGCATGTATTTAGCATGCATTGAACAAGCCTGAAATGTAGTCTTGTTGTTCAACATTGAATTGTTGAACATTTTAATAAAATTGATCCCTGCCTGAGACCATGTGTGTGTGGATAATGTCTGTTGATCTTGTAAGGAATCCGCTCCTGGCTTTGATTCTATATGGAAAATAGCTGAAGCGCTCAAATGCAGGTATATCTCAAAATGATAATAAGCCAGACCACTGTACCAGGGTACTAACAATTGATATAGTACCTATTGTGTCATATAATGGGTACTATCCTCCTGAAGACAGGTGGTGTGTGGTGCAACCCACTCACCATCAGTCTCATTGGCAGGTTCCCCTGAAAAATATGCAAATACTCACATCCTGGTAGGGCAGGCAGGCAGGCTGTGCTGCTACTCAATGCAATACAGGGAAAAGGGAGACCAAAAAGCGCACCAGCACAAACGGAGCAGGAAGAAACCAGGACCAAAAAGTGATTAAAAGGGCACTTTAATGTGGCAAAAGACCCATCCAATGCATTTCGAACGTCGCAGCGTTCTTTTTCAAGGATAAAACACAATGTGATAACATCCATTATATACCCTCTTACCTGTGGGCCATTTCGCGCCAAAAATCAGAACCTGATGACGTCATAACAGAGCGACTCAGTGCCGATCTAAGGGCAAAAGGAAGTACCAAAGGCAGTGTGACCATTTTGGATGTGGGCAAACATAGGAACACAATAACAAAGCTTTATTGACCATTCCAGCAGAACAAAATACATTGCTGCTAACTGGACAAGCATATTTAAACGAAATAAAGCTATATTAAACTAAACTAATGCTTAATAAAGGGTACTATTATATCAAGGAAAAACATGAACAAGGTGGATTAAAAAACTAGCTGTGCTGCAACTAAGTTATATACAAAAAAAAAGTTAAAAATAAAAACCTCTAGACATGATTAAAAAAATGTGCAAGAAAAGTAAATTTAAAGACATATTACACATACATACTGCATAACACAGATTGAGTACCTAAATCATAGGAACCAGGGAAATACAACCATTATAAAATATGAAGTATTATCCACAAGATACATCAAAGAACAATTTAAGCTTACATATTAGCATAATATTTGCATGATAAGGCATAGGTTCAAAGGTTATAATGATAAGAATATAATGTCCAATATAGGGGCCTATGCAGAGAGCAGCGAATTTTAAAATTGGCGAGTTTAATAAAAAGTAGCTTTTTTGGAGAGTTTTATTCTCCATATGCAGAAATGTGCGAATTCTGCTATGTTTAACATGAATGCGTGTGGCGAGTTTAAATTGGCGAGATGCGCGCTGCAGAAATGTGTTAAAAAAAATTTGCGCCTTTTTTTTTCCTTTCCTATGGCCGTGAGCGGCAGCTTCTTGCCAACTTTTCCTGGCGAGGCAAAAAGGAGACAATCGCGCCATTTTATTGGCGCGAACAGCCGCTAGATGCTGTTCGCGCCTCTCTGCATTAGGATATTTTTAAAAATGGCGAGATGGAGGTTCTCGCCAGCCGCGAGGCGAGTTTTAGAAATAGAAAAAAAAAATTGGCGCGTTTTTCGTAACTCGCCATTTTCTGCTGTTTTCTGCGCAATTTTCTCCAAAAAATGGCAAGTTTTGAAATAGCGCTGCTCTCTGCATAGGCCCCATAATGACAATTGTCTTATTTAATCTGTATTACCTACTAACTACACCATAATACGTCTATCACAAAAATGTTTACAAAAAATGTGTTAGTTGCCAGTCAATGTTCAAGCTCATAGGGAAGCGCGTTTGGAGAGTGAAGATCCAATACGCCTCCCTACGGTCCAGAAGGTTGATATCATCACCTCCTCTAGATTTAGAAATAACTGATTCAATCCCCAAAAAGGAAAAATTATTAATTCCTCCCTGACCACATTCAGTGAAATGTTTTGAGACTGGATGATTAGTGTCTCTCAATTTTATGAGCCTTAAATGCTCTAACATCCTGACCTTAAGGGCTCTAGTCGTCCTCCCCCCATACCTCTTGCCACAACCACATGTTATTAGATAAATCACAAATTGACTTTTACAATTTATAAAACTGTTAATCTTAAATTCCTTATTTGGTAATATATTCACACCATGTGGCGGTGGCAAGGCAAACTGGAAAAAACTTTTGGCAGGCTTCATGTGTTTACATGCACTACAAGAGCCACATTTGAAGGAACCCCTAGTGATAAAAGTTTTTTTGAGACCAGAAGATTTGAGTTCACTTGGTGAAACATGAGATCCAATTGTTCTCGCTCTACGATATACAAAAGTAGGACCAGAATCCACATATTTTTTAAGGACAGGGTCCATGGATAAGACATTCCAATGTTTTGAAATTATAGAGTTTACTTTTCCACTTTGTTTACTAAATTGTGAAATAAAAAGAGGACATTTGTTTTTTAATTCTGTCAGTCCATGTGAGTCCTGTTTAATACCAATTGTCTTAACATTGTTAGCAAGGTGAGAATCTCCAATTGGATGTGTGGGCAACAATGATGCTCTCTCTGTATGTAATGCATTTTCAAATGCAATTGCTAAATGTGATTTGGGGTATCCCCTTTCCAAAAATCTCCTTGTAAGTTCCTCAGACTGAGAAAGGAAACCACTCATAGTGGAACAATTCCTTCTCAGTCTGAGGAACTGTCCCCTTGGTATGGCCTTTATGACATGGGATGGGTGGCAGCTGTCCGCCCAAAGAAAGGTGTTCCTGGCATTTTGCTTCCTATAAACATCCGTTTGGATTTTTTTGTCTATGTCTACTAATAATTGTAGATCCAGAAATTCAATGTGATGGAAATGAAAATTTAATGTAAATCTTAGATTATAAAGATTATTATTAAGATAAGATACAAAAGTGTGAAGTGTAGTGACATCCCCCCTCCAAATAATAATTAGGTCGTCCACAAATCTTTTATAAAAAACAATATTGTGACGAAATAAATTAGTGCTCGAATAAATAAAAAGTGCTTCCCACCATCCCATAAATAAGTTCGCAAAAGAAGGAGCAAAACTTGTACCCATAGCAGTGCCAATAAGTTGCAAATAAAACTTACCATTAAATGTGAAAAAGTTGTGCGTGAGTAAAAAGTGTATAGCGTCCAAAATAAAAGCCGATTGAAAAATTGATATTTCTGGTATCTCAATAAATTGGCGGACCGCTGCCAAACCATGGTCATGTTGTATAACAGAATACAGAGAGGTAACATCAAGTGTTACCCACAGGTAATCATTACCCCATTTAACATTTTTGATCTGATCAAGAAGATCACCAGAGTCCCGTATAAATGAGGGCAATTTCCTAACAAATGGCTGAAGAAAACCATTAACATATCTTGACAGACCATCTCCCAAAGATCCAATACTAGAGACAATGGGACGACCTGGAGGGTCGACCAAAGTCTTGTGGATCTTTGGGAGATGGTGGAAGATAGGAATAATGGGATGAGATGGAATAATGAATTTAACCTCGTCCTTCGACATAACTTCCATAATAACACCTGAGTCAACCAGTTCTACAAGGAACTCCAAGAATTGCGGTGTGGGATCGGCGGATAGTACACGATAGGACCGGCCATCATCCAGTTGGCGTAATGCCTCCCTGATGTAACCGTCTCTGCCCTGCACCACCACCGCACCCCCCTTGTCCGCACTCTTAATGACCAATGCAGAATTATTTTTCAAAGATTTTAAAGCTAAACGTTCACTTTGATTCAAATTGTCATGATCTATATAGGATAGGGAAAATCCCTGAGCTAGAAGACGAAGGTCTCTTATAACCAGATTTTCAAACATAGTCAGAAATTGACCCTTGACATGAGTGGGGTAGAACACAGAACTCCTTTTTAGCCCTGAATTCCATTCAGAAAATGTAGGAATATTAACATCATCAACCGTCTGTTCAGATAAAAGATCATTCATATCTTGCAGGGTACAAAAATCATTAAATGTATGTAAAGCAATAGATACCGGAGGAACAGAGTCGGATGAGGGGACATCACTCTCGGTAGCGTGTGATGGCCCCCCATCTAAATCCTCATCTCCGGTCGACCTAGTAACATTTGGAATAAAATTGTCAAAAAACTTTTTCAAGGATAATTTCCGAACAAACTTATACACATCAATAGTGGTTTCGAACAAATTAAAGTTCATTGAAGGTGAAAATTTTAGGCCTTTATCCAGTAGTGACAACTCTGTAGGAGAGAGAGCAGTTCCTGAAATATTTATAACATTAGATATATCATTCAAAACTTCTTCCTTTTGGAGGCGGACCTGTAGCCCCCTCCTCCTCCCCCCCCCTCTTCCCTCTTCTGATTCTCTTGTGTCCTTTTGAAATAAAGGGAAAGATTTTGGTTGTTGCTATTGCTGTCTCTGTTGATTAACATTTTGATAAGAAAAAGCATCCAGGGACTGGTCCTGACCAGAATCAGACCTAGGTGGTTGACCCCAAAAGGTGCGTCCACCCCTCCCTCTCCCCCTAGATGGAGCTCCACGACCACGATGATCATCATTCTCAAATGTATTGACAAAAGATACAGAATGAGAGGTAGAGGCAGTTTCTGCATCTGAAACATCAGATTCGCAACTCTGATAAGACACATTCTTAGATTTTAAAATGGACTTATTGGGAGTAGATTTAAACTGAATGAATGATTTATCTTTGTTATTTGATCTTTCCTGAATATAATTTATCCTCTGCCAATGGTAAACCTGGTTCTTTTCATAGTCATATCTATCCCGATCATATTTACTTTGTTTTTTAGACATAATACCACATTCCACATTTTTTACCGTTTTGGAGAGAATAACATCAAATTCCTTAAAGCCCTTTAAACCTTTGAAACTGTATAGGTTTTTTTGTAGTTCTGTGATTTGAATATCAAGCTGATCTTTCTCCTTCATTTTCTGAAACACTATTAACTCCATCAAACGAAAAGAGCAGTCATTGAGGGCTGTCACCCATCTATTTTCAAAATCCACATCCGGAAAACCAAAAGAGGGGGCTTTTTTAACCCTTAGTCCTCTTGGGATCCTTTTACATTTAGCATAGTTCTCCAGGCTTATAATGTCCCACCATAAGCGGTTCTTATGAATCAATAAACTTTCCAATTTTTGAAAGTGGATTTTGAGATCAGAGATGTCAGTGGTATCCAAATCCACAATGTTATCAAACACACATAAAGCTTGTTTTTTTCTCTATGTACTGTATCATCACAAGTGTTGAAAAAATAAGTATCTGAAATATCTTCTAATTCATCCATATTATCCCCTGGTTCCTCCATACCAATATAATGGAACACAAAGGGGGTACTGAAGCCACAAAAAAGTAACTATAAAAGTGTATAAAAAGCAAAAATATAAAAATTAGGGATCTTCCTTTTAAATTCAAAGATTAAGCTCCAAAAAACCTATGCATGTGCGGCTCCAACCTGTATATATTGCAATATGGAAAATAGCTGAAGCGCTCAAATGCAGGTATATCTCAAAATGATAATAAGCCAGACCACTGTACCAGGGTACTAACAATTGATATAGTACCTATTGTGTCATATAATGGGTACTATCCTCATGAAGACAGGTGGTGTGTGGTGCAACCCACTCACAATCAGTCTCATTGGCAGGTTCCCCTGAAAAATATGCAAATACTCACATCCTGGTAGGGCAGGCAGGCAGGCTGTGCAGCTACTCATTGCAATACAGGGAAAAGGGAGACCAAAAAGCGCACCAGCACAAACGGAGCAGGAACAAACCAGGACAAAAAAGTGATTAAAAGGGCACTTTAATGTGGCAAAAGACCCATCCAATGCATTTCGAACGTCGCAGCTTTGATTCTAGCCTTGCTGACCTCTGGAGTTCCAAAGGCTTCCTCTGGCAATAAATGGCACATGTGCTGCCTCTCATTGCAGCTTCAGCCTTGTGCTCCGTCATTGTAGGAATGCTCACACACCTCCTCCCTGTGATTGGATCTCCACCCTTTAAATACTAGGCTTTAGCACTGACCCAGCGAATCCTTCGCTGAATGTCATAGTGTTCTGCCACTAGCCTCCTGGTTTGCTTCACCTTGTGTTCTTTCCAGGCATGCTATAGTTCCTGGTGCTATTTTGTTTGTTCCTGGTTCCAGCGCCTTGCTGCTACTTTCCACGCTAAGGTCTGTGTTCCTGAGTTCCTGAGGTCTGCTGCTACCCTCCATGCAGAGGCCTGTTCCAGACTCTTGGGCTGAAGCGTTGGTTTGCCAGCACAGGTTTTTCCCCGGCTCTGCCTGCGGGGTACTTCGGCCAGCCTGCTGTCTCCCCCAGCTGAGACCGACCTCATGGGCCGAGGCCGCTCCTCATGCAGAGGCCACTCCCATGCTCACGCACCTAAGCTGAAGCGGGGAACTCCTGTCTACCTGTTGCCGAACGCCTGCTTGAATAATGACGATGCTGCCTTCTCCAATCCTGACCCTGCTATGTACGACTATGGATATCGCACTCCGGATCAGTCTGCGTGGACTAAGGTCGGGAATTATATAACCCCACCTCAACCCCGCGGTCCGGTCCCGGTTTGTGGCGAGCACAATCGTGACAGTATGCTCTGCCCCACAAAACCGGACCGCACCGTGGCGGGGGTTGGTAAATGTTTTACTGAACCTATGTCCCAGGCTGCACAAAAGTCCCTATTTGAAAATCCATACCTGTTTGAGAGACTGCCTTCGCCAGAAACTGTGGGTATGTGTGAAGGTTTAACCCTTTCGAAAAGACTGATTCGTAATGAACTCCTTACTAAAGCTCAGTGCCATAGAGAGATGAAACAGCACCTGGCTCCCCAACGGTACCATTCTACTTCCACTATAGACTGGGAGACTGTGGATCTTAGGGTACTGGCCCAGGCTCGTGATGCGTTGCATATGCTCTGCCTAGATTTCGACCACTCCATTAGACTACGGGACCCTCTTCTCGCTGCCTACGCATGTTCTAATTACACTCAATTTCCCTCAAGCCCTTTTTCTGAAACCTTGGGGGTTCTTCCCACACCTCAGGATAGCCCTACTGTCTTGGTGCCTCTACAGCCTAAAGAAGAATTTACCACGGTCCCTACTGCTGACTCCTTTTCCTGTTACACTGACTCTTTGCCTTTACTCCCTAAGGAAGAAACCCTCATGGTACCTAGTACTGATTGCACCTTTTATTGCTTTGAGTCTCAGGTACAGTCTGATTTAACCCCTACCAGTCACTCCTGTGAGGTTCCCGCTGTGATGTGTTTTATGAAACACTGTGCCCCCTTAAAGGTGTGCTTCATGTATCTGTTTCAGCTCTTAGCCAGCACACAGATTTACCCCTCTCAGAATATCTCCTCCCTTGTCCCATTTTTCAGAGGGGTGAAGTCTCTGCTTTAAATTGTAAACCCTTTGATACACCCTTTTTGCATTCCACGAACCCCAAAGCCAATGTCGCCATCCTATAGCCTGAAAATGAACCTTTTATAGCTCGAGTTTCCAAGTTTAATTCCCCTCCCTCTGAGTACCCTGAGATTTCCTCTGGGACTTTAGCCCAGTCTAAAGGGAATACCCATGAATCCGCTCTAGCCCTGAACCCGCACGCAGATTCCCTCCTCTCTAAGACTTTTACGGTACCTAGTAATATCCTTCTAGTTTCCAAGAGAGTTGAAATAAAAAAAATTCCAGAACCTCCTATGCTAACCTTTGCCTCCACTCTAACTCCTGATGTAAGGCCTGGCTGCCTGCCCTCCGACTCCCCTGTAGTCTGTGAGATGCCTCTCACCTTTACTAAAATTCTTGTTTTGCAAGGTGTCTTCCCTGTTAAATCTGTAATACCTGCAAGTTCATTAATTGATTCCAAGACCCTTGCCACAGAGTTGCCCATAGAGCCTGATGTCCCCACTAGGGATTTTCAGACAGCCACTCCGGAGACAAGAGCAATGTTCTCTGATCTTATTACAGTAGCTAGTTCAGTTCCTGCTGGTTCTTAACTACTAATTTCAGAGATAACCATGGATGACCCTAAGATTCCCACAGCAAAGTATCATCCCTCCCTCCATATCTTCCCCAAAGTACCCCATGCTAAAGGAGTCCATTCTAGAGTTTTGTTCAGTTTCTGCCATTTCACAATCACTTCAGTGACAAGCAAGATGTCCCTTGTTTCCATTGGAAAGTCTACCCCAGTTTCTTTCACGGATCATGCCACAGCCACTTGGATGTCTATAAATGACTTAAAGCCCCTCACGGCTGGGAATAGCCTTTTTCGTTCTAATCTCCCTATAACTCCACGCTTAGCCTCAAAGTCTGGGATGTCCACTCCTCAAATAATACTGTTTCACGCTGATTCGTCCACATTATTCGGGGTATCCGCTACTGACTGCATGTCTGCTACCACGAACTCAGGGGTATCGCACTTGGAACTTTCGGTAATACTAGCTGCGGCCCTTTATCCGAAACTCCGGTGTTCAAAAGTGAGGTATATTTCTCTGTGTTTTCCACTATAATTGGGGTACTGCTGCGACACACTTTATTCGAGCAAATACCCAGTATGTACCTGGCAGATACCTGGAATGCGCCGCTCCTCACCTCAGACAAGCCCCGTTGCGTTTGCCTTCCCAGCCATGGTTCATGCCTGGCTGACGGGCGGCTGATCTGTTAAATGATAATGATTAGGATTTAATAGGCTGCAATGCTTTGCGTGTCTACCAGATGGCATAAATTCATGAATTGTAATGCAGTACATATATATATACTGTGCAGTATTGCAGCCAGCGGGAATAAAATGCTTCAATCCCTGCCTGGAAAATAACGCAATGCACTCGGGCAGAAAACAGTCACAAACCTCAATATACCCGAGTATACCCGAATTCGTGGGACTAGCCGAGCTCGAATAAAGTGTGTCGCCAGTGTACATACTATTGACTGTCCAACCCCTGTCGCAAAACTAGGGGTATCTTTCAGGAAGGTGTCTGTAGCTACCGATGCAAAGGACACTGTGTTTAAAACAATCATATTCCGCATTGCTCATCTCACAGTATCATGCGAGACCCTGGAACCTGGGACCTCCACTCCTAAGTCAAGTCCATGTTCTCCGTTTTTTTTCTCTGTTGGAGGTACCCAGCTTTAACGCCAAAACTTAAATTCTTAAGGCTTACGCACCGCTCACCCGGCTTCCTGCTTTCTCGGATAAGATCTGTTTTCTCACCTTTCAAACAGAGTCTTTACTCACAGGTTTCTGTGCGGTGCGTGAAGTGCCCTTCCTGGATTACATTTGGTTTTTCTCTAAGACGAAGACACCATACTGGACCTCGTTGCTTTACCTGTGACCTCCCTCCCTGTTCTCTATGGGTCCACTATGGGTATGGACATGCTGTCCCTTACTGTCCCCTTGATGCTTACTATGCCCTTCGCCAAGGCCATAACCTCGGATTTGATTCTCCTTAAATATCAGAGGTCAAAGGAGGCGGACCCTTCTTCAACTGCCAGTACCATGACCAAGAATTGCGTATACACTGCTACCGACTCTCTTGAATTGCTTGGGATAGCATCCCTGCTTTGTATCAAAAGTACCGCGTCTATAGTTTGCAGTGAACCCTCCCTCCCCATACCCTAGCTAATCACCACCCGGAATTCCTTGGGAGCTAAAGACTCTCGCAACTTCCTACGTGCTGATTCCACCAAAGCCATTGCCTTCTCTGAAGGTCCCTCTGCCATTTATGTCCGACAAACGGTGTCTTGTGTCCCGTATTCTTGGACTATTACTATGCATCGAACACCTGGCTGCTGTCCTTCTGATATCCCTATTCCGGAGTCCCTTGTCCTTTCTCGGCTTTGGATTTCAAAGTCCTATGGTCTCGTACCCCATGTACCAAGGATGGCAGTGCCACCGCTCTCATTTTCTAAGGTGTTACTCGCCAACAAACTCCTGGACTTTGGACTTAAGCCTCGCCTAAGACAGTTCAGGAAAAACTCTATGTCTCCCAGACCTATGAGTGGCCCTGTCATCTAGATTTCTCATCCAGAAGGTGGGGTACTGAAAGGCAGTGGTTCCCAAACTGTGCACCGCGGCGCCCTGGTGCGCCATGGCTTGGCTAGAGGGGTGCCGCGATCAGGGCCGCCAGCAGCGGGGAACAAGGGCTGCTAGTTAATTTTTTAAAAAAAAACCTCTGAACCGGCGCCGGGTCTCCCTGTTAGCAGCGCCGGAAGTAAGCGAGAGGGAGGCTGGCGCACACTGGGAGAGCAGCACCGGGAGACAGATGTCTCCCAGCAGCAGTGCAGCCTCCCCCCCCCTGCAGCACACCGGCCTCCCCCCCACGTGGCACAGGCCCCGGCAGCACTGACCTCAACCATCCAGGGACCGTGCCGTCCAGCCACCCCCCCCCACAGCATCGGCACCCCGCATCACCGGCACGCCCGCCCCCCCCGTAAGCCACCGGTTTGACCATCATCCCCAAGGTAAATATATGTATTGGGGGTGTTGGTGTAATTTTTTTATATGTATTGGGGGTGTTGGTGTAATTTTTATATATTTATTGGGGGTGTTGGGGTAATTTTTATATGTATTGGGGGTGTTGGGGTAATTTTTTATATGTATTGGGGGTGTTGGGGTAATTTTTATATATGTATTGAGGGTGTTGGTGTAATTTGTATATGTATTGGGGGTGTTGGGGTAATTTGTATATATATTGGGGGTGTTGGGGTAATTTGTATATGTATTGGGGGTGTTGGGGTAATTTGTATATGTATTGGGGGTGTTGGGGTAATTTGTATATGTTTTGGGGGTGTTGGGGTAATTTGTATATATATTGGGGGTGTTGGGGTAATTTGTATATGTATTGGGGGTGTTGGGGTAATTTGTATATGTATTGGGGGTGTTGGGGTAATTTGTATATTTATTGGGGGTGTTGGGGTAATTTGTATATATATTGGGGGTGGTTGGGGTAATTTGTATATGTATTGGGGGTGTTGGGGTAATTTGTATATGTATTGGGGGTGTTGGGGTAATTTGTATATGTATTGGGGGTGTTGGGGTAATTTGTATATGTATTGGGGGTGTTGGGGTAATTTGTATATTTATTGGGGGTGTTGGGGTAATTTGTATATATATTGGGGGTGGTTGGGGTAATTTGTATATGTATTGGGGGTGTTGGGGTAATTTGTATATGTATTGGGGGTGTTGGGGTAATTTGTATATGTATTGGGGGGTTAGGGTAATTTTTATATGTATTGGGGTAATTTTTATATGTATTGGGGGTGTGTGTGATTGTGTGTATATGTATGTGTACATATATATATATATATATATATATATATATATACATATATATATATATATATATATATATATATATATATATATATATATATATATATATACACACACATACATATATATATATAGAATCACTCTACATTTGGGATATCTATGAAACACCCATACATATCATATTTTTTTTAAAACCTGTCCTGTCGAATGGTTGGACTACTTAATATTAATGCATGTATAAAAAACGCAAACTAGGTCGCTTGGAAATGTGGAAAATTCTATGTAGAATATTAACACTGTGTATAAAACTTTTTCTCTGTAAGATAATTTAGGCAATAAAGGTGATATATCTGTCCTATGGGAACTATAAAACTGCATATGAGCAAAGTGTTATAATGGACAATCAGTCTATTATAGGAGAACCAAAAATGCCCAAAAATTGTATATTAATATGAACGAGTTTTTACTAACCGCTAAGGTAATTAATGGGTTTGTGGCCAGTAAAAAAGGTTTTTTATTTTAATGTTGCTGCTCACGGAAGACTAGGAGGATGCGAAGGAAGACGTGGACGACCTTCATCCTGACAGGGGTAAGTACAATTTTATTTACTTTATGCTTGCTGGATAATGTTTTATTTTAAATGTGCAAATGCGCTATTATCCAGATCTGGATAATACACAGTTTGTCCATTTTTGTACTATATGTGTTTTGGGGGGAGGTGGGTTGGGGGTAGAGGTGGTGAGTGCTAGGGTTGCTGTATTTTAATGTTTCTTGGGGGTTGATGGGGTGGGTGAAGGGAGTTGTTGCCCCAGGGTGGGTTGTTTGGACTCTTGGGTGGGTAGCGGGAGGGATTAACCCCTGCATTACCATAGCATTTACCATTGCTATGGTAGTGAAGGATTTAACTCCTCCTGCAACCTTACCGGTATGACTAACCACTCGCCCTGGGGCAACTATCTCCTTAACCCACACCCTCAACCCCCATGAAACCAGGTACTCTAGTTTAACCCCTTCATTACCCTAGTGGCTAGCCGGTTTCTGTCTTGCGATAACTCTTTATGAATACCGTGATAACACAAATGTCAGACCGTGAGGTAGGGTCATGTCAAACCGTTCGATTTGGCAGTGATAACATCGAAGCTACTAGAATAGGCCCCAGAGTGTTATAGCTCATTAAAAAGCCATTTTCGTGCGATATTGCCCTGTTATCGAAGCTTTGTGAATAGCTACACATGCAATTTCACTTTTAAAGGGCTCTTAACGTGCAATAATGCACTTATCAAAGTTTAGTGAATAGGCTCCATAGACTCATTTGTGGGTGATTGGTGTTAAAATAGCAATGTTTGTGATATAATTAAGATTTTTGAACTTTTCATATTTGCTATATTGATTTTACGATATATATTTCCACCTTTGGCCATGTGATTATTTAAAATAAATATGTTGTGCTTACATAAAAATATTTAAATCCAACATTTGAATCATATAAATAGTACTAATTAATCCCTCCAGTCCAATGCTTTCAAATACAGTAGTAACATATTATTATCAATTACAATATTTTGAAGACCATAGATATATTAAATATTTGTAATCATTCTTACAAATATGTTAATGTTAAGTCTACATAACATGATCATCCTAACAAATGCTGAATATAAGTAACTTTATTTGATATTCCTGGTTACAGAGATGACTGTCGGATCGGTGGGTGTTGAGCATGGGGTGAGCCCGGCAGAGAAAGGGGGCCTTGTCATTCAACACTAAAAGTTGTGAGCAGCTCATTTACTCCGCTGGTCCTGGCGCACGACAGCTGTTCCTAGCCTGTTGAAGAGAGTAAGCCACAAAGCATGTCTCTGAATCCCTTGGGGGGGGGGGGGGGGGGATGGGCAGTCTAACTTTGAATGTTAATATTGTTTTCATATAATTAAAAAAAATGAAAATAACATTTCTCTCATTTGATTTATCCTAAAGAGTAAACTTACACATTTTAATAACTATTTAGGAGAATTACAAAGCATAAATGCGTAAAATAATTTTTGAAGGTTAGTTCTAGATATTTTTTATGGAAGAGACAAATACAACAGAGTGCTTCTTACCAAGCTTAGGCATCAATAATTAATAAGGAGAATGTAATCAATGCTATTTTGTCCAATAAGGGCACATATGCAGTTCAGATGCAATTTATAATGGGCAATTATTCTCCATTTATTTTTTATTTCAATCCATAATTTCTTTACACACTTATTTAGTTTTAATATGCGTGGTCTTCAGAAACAAAACAGGTCTTGTGAAATGCAGACCATGTTATTCCTATTTCAAAACATCTTGATTTAATTTGAAAATACAAATCCTTTTTTTTCCAGTAAAATTGCATTTTTGAATTCATTGTTGGAGATACTATAAGTAATTATGAATTATGTTAGCTTCTAACATTTTGTATGCATTGTTTAGTTCTATTTTGGCATTTTAGCTGGACAATTATAGCTACTACAGCCTCAATACATCAATACAAAAAGCTCATTTAAGTCAGGAAACATAATGGTACATTAACTGAACCATATTGTTACATTATGGACCATATACACTAAAGGATGCTATGCTTTTGTTCGCCTAAACTTCCATTCAGATAAATGGTAATGTGCTTAGCACCCTTTAGTGAATATGAGTCTGTGTTCTCTAAGTAAAAGCTATATCCTCAAAGCTAATTGTATGTAGAAGCAACGTCCAAAATACATCTCATTAGAACTGACTTAACATCACATTATTGTAGCATAACATTGTATTATCTTTCAATAAAGGGATATTGCAGTATTTCAGTCTTGGAGTTAATTCTATTAAAATCTTGAAATGGAAGCCATGAGTAAAAACATTACACAATGTATGTAATTGCTAAAAACAATGCAAAAGGCCTACATTTCTCTGAAAAGGGCCGATTTCAGGGTTTGGGTAAGAATAACACAAAATTAGGCCGAGGCCCTGCTGCCTCTGTCAGTGCGCCCGCTGCATGCAGGCGGCACGTTGAGAGGCAATTGACCGCTACCTGCGGTCCGTAGGGAGCTAGAGCGGGAGGGGTGTGTGGTTTGAGCGGAGGGCTGCAGCGGGGATCTCCCGGGCTGCAAGAGGGTGCAGCGAGCCCCCCCACATACCCTCTGCTACTCACTCTTCGTGCTGCTTTTCCCCCCCCCTGGTCGGTCTGTTCACCTGCCCCCCCCACAGGTCGGTCTCCCCCCTACCCCACCCCCCGGTCACCACTGTGAAGGTGAGGGGGTAACCAGGCTCAATAATAAAGGTTAAGCCTGTCTAGTTACCTCTGATCCATGTATTGAGGTTTGGGAGTGTCAGCTCCTGAGCCCGGTGATAATTAATGCATTCTGTAAAAATGTGTGATAATAAAGAATTTTTGTGTTTTTACATTTCCAGAAGTGCCAGCAAGCAAAGATTGCTAGGCTATGAGTGTCAAGGAGGGTTTTATGGAGAAAGTCGTGTCAGAATGTGTCTAGCTAGCTGGGTTCAAGAGTTGTTGGATACCCCAAAAATGTACTAGGGCATCAGGTCGTATTCTCAGATACATTGAGACACATTGCTTTGGAAAAATCTCCCCTTCAAAACGCCTGCGTGACTCACTGCTAGGATACCCTTCTTCAGCACACACCAGAAATGTAAATGGGGCATAGGGATTTGTGGTATCCCTGGAACAAGCCTGTCACGGGACACCAGGAAAAATACACCTTTATACCATGATCATATAATTGAGCAAAACCAATAAGTAAAATAAATTGTAATTTATTTCATAGAAACAGGCAAACACACATTGAATTACAATAGACAGAAAAAGATACACTTACTGGGTTGACAAACTGACTTTCCTAGTTGAAATAAAGTCTTTAAAACAGTCCAGTGCTGAAGTGGGGACTTAGAAAATATTCCGGTTTAAAAAGTCCTACAGCCTTCCTCCTTGCAATCGCAGCAAGGCGTCTCTGGGCCCGGTCCGACCCGTTCTTGCCCTTATGGCAAATTGGACTTCTGGAATCACTTGGGAACACATAGAACCACATAGGAACACATGGAACACCCAAGAAAGAACAACAGCAGAGAGAGTTCTGGGAGGGCGACTACAGTAGCTGTCATACACTTCGGGACAAGCCATCCCACTGCTTGCCCTCCAACCAGTGGCCTGGGAATTTCATCCCTAGCCACTAACCCACTTTGCCAGGTTGTGAAAGCTGGCACCTCTGGCTTCAGAACAGTAAGAGAGCATGGAGGATATCGGTGCTCCAGATAGTCCTCCTTGCTAACAAAGGGTTCACACCGTTTGGCATCTCTTAGGCTTTCAAGTCCTGGCTTCCTCGCGGACACATAGACACCGAGCCTGGTAGCCATGACTTCGACATCCCACAATCATTTACAGGTTATTAATATATATATATATATATATATATATATATATATATATATACATTAAACTATGCCCATTTAATAAAATATATTGTGTCCTGTCTTCTGTGTGCTAAAAGTTACTGTATGAGTTCCTATTCTGATGTCATGAATGGAGTGAGTGTATATATTCCCTACAAATCACTAGCTTCATTCCTGGCACACATGAGAAAAATACTTTAAAACTTTTTAAAACACTGCAACCATGCTGAGCTTTATAACATTAGCTCTAGCACCTTCCTGAACCTCTACTCTAGGCACAGGATACCTGGGCATGTATGTGGATACCTCTGCTATACTGGGGAATCCCTGCTATACTATGGACTCAATGTATACCTGCAGATATATTTTAACCCCTTCATACCCATTTACCTTGTCTGGAAGATGCTGCAGCAGATACTCTGGCAGTAACTCGTAAGAACGTTTCTAGGGTCCGAGGTTGGCGAAGTAATGCGCTTAGCTGTATCCGAAGATATCACTCAATCACGGATACAACTTTTGAGGTATCCCCTAACTCCGGAACCCCACTACATAGACACATTCTGCAAAGACTTCCTCCGCCAAACCCACCCTGAAACTTACAGCCTAGAAATCTCCCAATCCCAGTAAAGGCAAAAATCACATAATTCTTTAATGTCGCTAAATCAGTATACAGTTGCAGTAATACATTTTTTACATCTGGGCCCCAGAGCTGACACTCTAAGACCCTAACACATGGGTCAGGGTTAACCAAGTGGGCTTGACCTTTATTATAAGCCTGGTTAACCCCTTCACCGTCACACCTCCGTTACTCAATTGCAGGTTGTGTTATGATCGCCTCGTCTGGCGGTTTAACTGGCCTGCATCTTGAGAATATTAATTCGTGAGGACTGTCCTGGCAGGAAAGTCCATCGGCATTGCCTTGCTCACTGCCTTTCTTATGCTGGGTGGTGAATTCACACTCCTGCAATGCAAGAGTCCAGCATAACAACTTGCCCCTCTGACTGAGTACAGCACAGGGAACATAGTCAGAGGCATTGATCTGTATCAGGGATGTTTTGCTGTAAGCGGGTGCAGCCAGAATGGGTGCACTAACCAGCATTGTCTCCAGTGCCTGAAACACTGTTTCACAAGCAGGAGACCAGGCTACCGAACTGAGAGTCGTTTTTGGGTCAAGTCAGTCAAGGGTTTGACCACAGCGCTGTACTTGGGAACAACCTTTTTGTAGTACCCTGCAGTGCCCGAAAAAACCATAACCTGCCCTATTGCCTTCCCCCTTTCTGGTTCTGGCTTTGCGTGCCCTCCACCCACTCTGTGCCCCAGGTACAGTACCTCTGCCATATCCCCTACACATTTTGTAGGCTTTAGCGTCAGCCCTGACTCCCTGATCCTCTGCATCACTGGGTTAACCAAGTGGGCTTGACCTTTATTATAAGCCTGGTTAACCCTTTCACTGTCACAGGTAAAGCAGTCCCTATTTTAAGAGGGGATACCTTGATAATGTCCAGATCACCCAGAATCCGGTATAGTGGTTCTGGGGGTACCACAACCATACATAAGGTTGCAAGGAGTTTTAAAAGTCTAAGGGCCTCATGCAGTAAGCGACGAATATGTGAAATCGGCAACCTTACCGATTAGTCATGTTATTGGCGATTTTTCATCTCCGTATGCAGTAAGTGGCGAATACATTCAAAATCAAGGCGAAAACAAATCCGCCCACTCTCACGATGATTAGCCGATCACACACAGGTGTATCGGCGTGCGTGGCGGGGTGCTGTTAGGTTGCCCAATCACAAATCTTGCTGAATCAGGCGAACCAAGCATGTATTGGATAGCGCGCCATATTTAAAGGCAACGTGTACTGCTAATCATTCTCTGTGTTGTTGGGAGTGAGAGAGAGAGAGACGCACAGAGCTTGGTGATTTAAGATTTGCATATTGACTGAGATACTTGTTGTGTATTGGGAAAGCTTTGTCCTTTGTTGTTTTGTTTACATCTTTGTCTTGTTTTATATGTGGAAGTGTTTCGTGTGATTGGCTGTACATTTGTTGTCTGTTTTTTGTGAGTGCTGTAAGTATGCCCGCAAAGCGTGGGAAGAGTGATGCTGGTGGGAGTGGGAGTGCTACTCGTGCGAGTACGCGTCGGAGTGAACGTACTGTTCAGGGGAGTGATGTTGCTGGTGCAGCGAGTGGTGTTGCTGGGAGTGGGAGTGCTGGTGCTGGGAGTGGGAGTGGTGTTGCTGGGAGTGTGAGTGCTGTTGCTGGGAGTGGGAGTGCTGTTGCTGGGAGTGGGAGTGCTGGTGCTGGAAGTGGGAGTGCTGGTGCTAGGAGTGGGAGTGCTGGTGCTAGGAGTGGGAGTGCTGGTGCTGGGAGTGCTGCTGGTGGCGCAGTTGCTGATGGGTTGTCTGGTGGTGGCGTGCTTGCTGGTGGCCAGCTTTTGGAGTCTCTTCCATTGGAAGAAGGAGAGTCCAGTCAGCACCAGCCAAGCTCTGAGCCTAAACCTGCTCGGAAGAAACGTGTGGAGAAGCCACGTAATCCTCGCTTCAATGACCAGGAAAATAGAGCTCTTGTCACTGGGATTCTGGAGCACTATGACAGTATCTATGGACATTTACTAGGTAAGTGTACCTTTACATTTATTATTCAAATACATGTGATCCTAGGTCATCTGAGTTTTGTTCATATGCAAATATGGGTTCAGAATATCTTTCTATGTTAATTAGTGTGGAAACACAGCTTTTTATCATGCGTTACAAGGACAACTAAACACAGGCGGTCAATTTGCCATAACTGCATACAATATGAATGCAAGCTTGCTTACATGTATAGGTTTAGTAGTGAATGCTCATGTGCTTCACATATTACACCTAAAACAGCATGTTTGCTATCTCTTGGAACAGCTAGCAGTGTAGGAAACTGGTGCTTCTATTATTATTAATTGACCTCATATATTGTATATGTTTTTCAAGGGCGGACAAGTGCATCAAGCAGAAAAGAAATGTGGGACACAATAGTCATTGGTGTCAATGCATGTGGGAATCATGTCAGGGACAAGCGGAATTGTCACAAGAGATTTGACGATATTAGGTCAAAATTAAAAAGGAAAATACAAGACCAACGCGTGCATGCTACTGGCACTGGAGATGGGCCGACACCACAACGTTTGATATTAACTCCATTGGAGGAGCTGCTTCGGGCAAAATTACTTCCCGTCGTCGTGGAGGGATTGGCTGGTGACCGTGATATTGGAATTTATCCCTCACAATTTCCACCAGGTGAGAAATATTACTGTACTAGGCGTGTCGTTGTTTACAGTTATTTTGCATATTTACGCAGCTTTTTATAGTGTCTTCCCAATATAAACATACCTACATCTATATATGTATATGTCTGTTTCTCTCTGTCTCTCATATATATATATGAGTGTCAAAAAGTGTGTGTCAAATTAGACATATCTGTTGTAGTCCTACTAAAAGCAGTAACTAATATACCACGTTGCATTGCGTGCTCATTTGCATGTGAATTCCCACAATGCTTTGCTGCATTGGAAGCAATTTATGGTGGGCGAAGATGGGGAACAACAGGGTAGCACACATGTGTAACACATGATAATGAGAAATTATTACTACCTACAGGTACAGAACATAAATATGTATAATATTATTGTGTATTTTATTTCTTTTACTCCTACAAACACGACATTACTGCCTATTTTAAACATGCATCAAATATATTGCATGCAACGGGCTACAAACATCACTTGCACTAACACATCTATAGTTGTTTATGAAAAGGTCCATTTTTGCTTAATGTCATATACAGACAGCATAATGAGGCACACGTAGCATATGTTATGTCATTGTGTTCATAACTTAAACACTGCAGACGACTATTTAGCTCCTCTACCATTGTGTTAAAGCAGCTGCAATTAATATCTCATCACAGCATACACTTCAACAGAGGGGGTGGAGTTCAGCACACACACAAATTACAGGCTCATCTTAGGGTCAACTTAGTTCACACCATTTTCACCTGTTTGAAGTAATTGAAAGGTGTGGCTGATTAGGCTTTTTGGGGAAGGGAATACCGTTCTTACAACCTGACTAGCACAACTGAAGTTAATCACACTCATTTGAAAGCGTAACTCTAGCTACTAAATGCCCCAACAACTCATTAGTTATCAAACCGTACGTCACACATTAGTTCACTCATATCTATAGTTGAACTACTATCAACGACACATTATCACACACTGCATGTCTTGTCTTGTTGAGTGACAGCCACATTCAGGTGTGCCACATCTTCTATTAATGTACCACACATATCCTGTACCAAAAACAAAACTTTTTGCTATATGACCACCTTCATGATAACCATTGTGAATGTTCATCTCATGATACTTATGTACATTATGATACTGATATCACTACACAACATATGATTTTTATGTACAATTTTAATCAATTTATCCTCACGCATTACTGCAGAAACATAGTATGTTGTATGTTAGGGAACTCAAACGTTCTAAGTACACAGGCATGTACATTGTTATTACAACTATTTATGTTCACTTTCACACACACATTTTCGGTTAAGGAACTGATGCTGTTAGGTACTCATAAATACTGAACATACAATAACTGTTTGTTCAATATTTACACATGTAAATGTAAAACTAATGTTATTGTTATATATAGTTGCCCCTGGAGGACATGTGTCACCTGAGACGGAACAAGTGTCTTCACCTGGGTCAGGCAGCTCAACACACCTAGAAGGTGAGTGTATGAGTTGGTGGCCATATAATATGTGCACTTCTATATGTTATGTTGTCATGTTCATTATTTGTTTTGCACATGTTCTTTAAATAGGATTACTTAGTGTCAGTGAAAATGAAGTGTAAGGCAACATGTATTGTGTTAGTGATGTTAACTATCATGTAGGAGTTGTGAGTTTACAGCAAGTTTTCATTCATTCATATTTCATACTGAGTCCAAACATTATTCGTAAGTCAAGGTAGTTTTTAATGTGAGGTTATAAAACGTATGGAAACATGTTAGTTGTTACTTATGACACAGTATAATTACATAGTAATACAGCAGAGATTAACATGCCATTTAATAATGTGTACATTTATTTGTAGAACATGATGATGAAGATGATGATAATGATGCCACCGCCATAGACACAGAAATACAATCAAGTGAGCATGAAGAGGTTCCAATTGAAACAGTTTTACCGCCAAATCGTCCATCAACTACCACATACGATGCAATTGTAGCTTCTGAGGGAAAAATTGTGGAAGCAGAAAATCGACGCCATTCTGATCTGATGACAGTGCTGGAAAGGATGATTGCACTGCAGGAAGAAACGATATCACAATTGGCACATCTCCACAGAGTCTTCATTGAAGTGCCTAAACAGTTGCAAAAAATCAACACCTCATTCGAAGCATTAGTTGTTCAGCAAACCCAAGCAAATTACTTGAGAATGACAACTGTACCACATTTAAACTTCAACACCTCACAGGCAGGATCTTTACATGCTGGTAATTTTTCACCACATGCATCTGAGTTTCATTCCCCAGGTCCGAATGTTACCGCTCAAGTAGCAGACATTGCTGTGCAGGTTCCTGACGACATCCTACCGCTGCCATCTGTACAAAATCAGGAGCTGACACCTACAAAGGAGGCGACAAAAACAAAACAGCACAAGCAGTTACTACTGACCAGTTTTTGGACACAAACAAAAAAAGACACACATGAAACAGACCAACCATCACTTGTGCAGTGTCTACCAACTTGCTCACATGTGTCAGTGGGCACAAGCCCTGTCGGTGAGTCACTGCCCAAAAGCCCTGTAGGTGAGTCACTGCCCAAAAGCCCTGTAGGTGAGTCACTGCCCAAAAGCCCTGTAGGTGAGTCACTGGCCACAAGCCCTGCCCGTGAAGTGCCAGAGGCCACTCAAAGTGGCTCTGTTGTGGCTAAAGTTGTTGCAAAACGAAAAAGGAAAATACAAGAGACAACAAGCAGGCCTGTTACTCGCTCTCAAAAGGAACAAAATAAATAAATGTTATAATTCACTAAATATGTCTTTGGCCTTGTTTTGTTGACTTCAGATTATCTAATTAATATTGTATGTATGCTGAAGACTGTGTTGTTTCCAAACTTTCAAGTATGTTCTTGTACACGTGAACTTTTGGAAATTTTAACAGTCCTAATTAATGAATAGTGTTATTAATATTGATGTACTGTATGAATCGTGTATTCAGTAATGGTCCACCAGGAGCCAGTTGCTAAGTTTAGAGAAGCTGCCATTGACTTTGCAGCAAAACATTGCATTTGGGTGTGTTACTTGATGTAATCATTGCATGTGCATATTATTCACATGCAATTAAAAAAACACCTATTTAACTGCAAACATCTTTCTTGTACGTGTACAGCAGGATTTTGTGTTAAATATTACTTACCTTTGCTGGCCATTGTAATGTTGTCCTTTAATCATTTATGTGTTCTTGTTTCAAGAACATCTCTGAATTTATACTAATATATATGTAGTATGTATGGATATATGCACACACACACACACAGACACACACTGTGTGTGTGTGTGTGTGTGTGTGCGTGTGTGTGTGTGTGTGTGTGTGTGTGTGTGTGTGTGTGTGTGTGTGTGTGTGTGTGTGTGTGTGTGTGTGTGTGTGTGTGTGTGTGTGTGTGTGTGTGTGTGTGTGTGTGTGTGTGTGTATGTATATATAGTACTATCTAAACTGGTATACTGCTGCGACACACTTTATTCGAGCAAATACCCAGTATGTACCTGGCAGATACCTGGAATGCGCCGCTCCTAACCTCTGACAAGCCCCGTTGCGTTTGCCTTCCCAGCCTGGGTTCATGCCTGGCTGACGGGCGGCTGATCTGTTAAATGATAATGATTAGGATTTAATAGGCTGCAATGCTTCGCGTGTCTACCAGATGGCATAAATTCATGAATTGTAATGCAGTATATATATATATATACTGTGCAGTATTGCAGCCAGCGGGAATAAAATGCTTCAATCCCTGCCTGGAAAATAACCCAATGCACTCAGGCAGAAAACAGTCACAAACCTCAATACACCCGAGTATACCCGAATTCGTGGGACTAGCCGAGCTCGAATAAAGTGTGTCGCCAGTGTATATGTATTTACAAAAAACATACACTTCATGCTTCCTTGTGAAAACACACTATTTTAAGAATACAGGCCTAATGTTTGAGAACTATTCTAACTGTGAGTCTATAACAGTATTGGCCTAAAACAAATGTTTATTACTTAATTCACTCATGTTTAACACCATTTTAATAGGTTTCATACAAGACCTACTTACTGCCATCAATATGTTGTGAGTACTCCTGCATTATATATATACAATATACATATAGTAAAATATATACTTTATATATATATATATATATATATATATATATATATATATATATATATATATATTTATGAGAGAGATATATTTATAGATATATATACAGACGTACTTCAACTGATGCAGACAGGGAGTTAACCAGACTTTCAAATACACACAGAAATTTATGCGGAAAAAAAAACATTTCTTTTTGCAGGTGTCTGTGTATTTCATTATATGGCTGTGTAAGCACTATTTTCACACAGTGCTCTATTTTATTTTTCAAGAAACCACAATGTTACTTAATTAAAAGTCTCGGAATGTTGTGAGAAACGAGATAAAAAAATGATACATGTTTGTCAGACAAACGGCTATCAGAAACCACAAACGTTCAAGGAAACACAGAAAATTGTTAGGCATTGACCACTTTCATTCTTATGAGCAAAGAACAGAGACCTGCACACATTTTTTGTGTTAATCTGCAATGGCTGATGAATTCGTAACGAATATGAATCCGCACAGAGGGTATAAATTCATGATAGCAGAAGCGATTTTGTCCACTTGCGGACACAAAGCTAACACACGTCAAATCTATGATTTGATTAGAGCCAAATATCCTTATTACCAAGAACGTGGGCATGCGCGCAATTTTAATTCCTCAGTAAGATTCACTTTATCAACTAATGACTGTTTTGAACGTGTGCAGGATAAGCTAGAAGACAGGTATGGTTTCTGGAAGATTGCCAAGGATAAACATTTCACCGTGAAAGAGGGCACACATATTGTGCTTAATGGCATATTTATTCCTAATGCCAATAGCAATGGATCCGCTACTACTGTTCCGTGTGAATCGATACCTGCTGCAATATCTGCACCCTCCATTCCTGAAACCCACATTGTACAAGAACATAACTACTATGATTATGTACCAAGCCTTTCAGCTGAAAATGCATTGGAATGGGTACCCGAAGAAATGAACCTACCTCCGGACCAATTGTTTGAAGAAAGCAGTGGCGATTCCTATGAGCGCTTCATGGAGGAGATGTGTGTCATACTGGATTCAGCGTTTGGGTCAAGCGTGGATGAAAATGCCTTGCATTTCTGGAGCGAACAGTTGCAGGCAGACGAAGAGTTAATTCTAGAAGAATGGTAAATATAACAATCGTTATGCGTTGACTCTGCGTTTAAATTTTTTTTTTTTTGTAACCACCATTTTCACTTTCAATGCGTGGATACAGCGTAACATTGCAGACTGCATAACATGTAGCGATCACAAACAAATTGTTTCCTAATACAATATAGTAGAACCTGAAAGAGTAGTACACATTGCTGACGGAATAAATATACGTACTTTCCTATCCCTTTAAACATATTAGCAACATTTTACCATAACTCTAACACATACCTGTTTTGTTATCATGCAACATCTACAAAATAAAAAACCGGGTCCACCACGTATGACGTGGGACCCTTGTCATGGGCCAAGGCGTCCTTAAAAAGGATTACGGATGTAAGTCCCGCCCCCAAGCGACGTGCGCGCCTCAAAGCCTATTGGCTGTCTTGTTTTGTTATAGTAACGGTAACTGCACTGTGTCATACAGTGGGGGCGTACACTGGGCGTTAGCCGAATGTTAATTGAGTGGGAGGAGTGTTAGCGTGCGTTTCACGCTGGCTTAACATGACGTCACACGTATTGCATTTGCGCATTTTGTTATCGGCCGTGCTTTCTGTCCAAACACGTCTGTTTAAAAAGAATACAGATGTACTCGTTCAGAATGAATGTAGTTTCGTCTTCATTGTATTTGAAATAAAGATTTTATGTTTACTGGTATTTTCAACATGTATTGAACGCACAACGTACGCATTGTTTTGCGCATGCGCTAACAGTTAGTCGACCCAAGCGTGAAGTGCGTGCGCACACTAAGATGTGCGCGCACATTTTTCAGTATACAGGCAACGTTCACTTCATATACATAGTTATGCCTGCTACAAATTTAAAGGAAATTACATACTGATGTACACTTGTACTTCTAACATATAAGTGACTGACGTGTGTATGTACACAATCATATAGAGCTGTGTAACGCGTTGTCACGGATACATATATAGTACATATATAGTAAGGTGCCATCTTTGACCATCATGTGTTTGCTGTATTTCAGAGATGTCGGGGAAGATACAATCGGATCAATGTATGATTTCAGAAGAGTCTACCTTTATATGAGATGATTGTGAGGAGGAGCCACCGACTACTATACTACATATGGAACTAATTTTATATTGCTTGCAGCGCTTATTAACAAACAATTAAAAATGTGATACCCTTATGCCTATATTGCATAAGCACTTAATTAACATAATGATGTTGCAAAAGAGTGCCTCATGAATTTTTATTGAGTGTTCTTCAATTACTACTAGCATTTTATGGCATGGTGTGTTTTATATATAACAACCATTCCCACTCTGCTAACACATTTGTGTATTCTATTGTGTAATGGAACGTATGACTGTCGAAACTATGTAACAATAATAATAATTATAATATGAGCATGTTCATGTATAGCGCTGCTAGTTGTACGCAGCGCTTTACAGACACATTTTTCAGGCTGAGGTCCCTGGCCCGTGGAACTTACAAATTATTTTTGGCCGCCTGAGGCACAGGGAGATAAAGTGACTTGCCCAAGGTCACAAGGAACCGACACCGGGAATTGAACCAGACTCCCCTGCTTCAAACTCTCAGTGCCAGTGTGTGTCTTTACTCACTGAGCCACTCCTTCTCCCAATGTAAAGGACACTTACAACCAACTAGCCATTTATTGTTAAAAATCTCTTGTTACATGGGTATGTTGATAAAATGGTTTGGGACTGTAGCAAATAATGTTATTGCCCAGATGTTGTGGTCCCCTACAATGCATGATGTTCTGAATATTACATCAACATCATGTAATGAAGTACGTTTCTGTGTATATTTCATTAACCTAACTAACTATAGTTTACTGTGTTTATTAAACGTTCTAAAAATAAATAGTATAGTCAATATCATGATATAAGCTACCATAATAAAGCTGCTGTTATCATTTGTCGATGTTATACATGGATCCTACACAAATTGATACAGACACAAACAGTTGTCTTAAAAAGTGTTTCTATGCTAATGTGCACGTGATTGACGTTACAATTGTGAGAATACTTGATAATTATCATCATGATAATGATGAAGTGACGTGATTGACATTCCAAAAATATTACCAACATTGTCATATTGGGAAATTAGAAATGCTAAATTACAGTAACATTTGCGACAAAATTGTGGTTTCTGTTAACAGTTTTACACTTGGTACATGTAGGACACATCCACACACGTGTGACTTATACATACACATGTCACAAATTTAAATTAATGTTGACTATTAATTCCTAGCATTAATAAACACCTACATTGCTAAATATAAGATGTAGTACGCATTGTTGTGATTACAGGCATTCATGCATGGAGTGTTATGATCAGTCAATTTCATCCGTGATGAATGAGCTCCCGTAAGTAAACAAATAAGTACAGTTATCCCCTTTTCTCCAAACACCTCTATATTACATTAATGGAATTTATAAGGAAACATACATAAAATGTGATGAAATGTGAGTAATCATTTTCTAATACAATGCACATGAAACCTCAAGAGTAGCTAAATGCATATACATGATACAGAAAGTACATGTACTGCTGCGGCCGAGTTTATTCGAGCATTTGCCCGTTCTCGGCCGCAGCAGTAAACTGGCGCGCGCCGGAGGGTGCCGGGCGTGTGCCGAAGCAGCGGAAGAGCGACCTCCAATCGGGGCGCTCTCCCTCCCGCTGCCGGGTCCGCCGGGTCCCCCGGAACCCCCTGCCGCCGTCCCCCACATCACGGGACACCAGGGCTCCCTCGGGGAGCCCTGGACACGCGTGCAGGGGGCGCAGGCTCCCGATGACGCGTGACCGCGCGTCGGTGACGCGCGGCACGCCGAGGGGCGGCCACTAGCAAGCCGGGAAATCTCCCGGCTTGCGGAACTGGCCGCAGTGCAATAAACTGTGTCGGTAGTGTATGTTACATTTGTCTTTAAACCAATATGTTGGGTTTTTACTTCAAATAATTATAGGAAGATTGAGGTAGGCACATCTTATGAGAGATGTCAGCAAATATACATACCATGATCAGTCATACTGGAGATATACCTATAATGCAAAGGAACAATATATAAATTGCAAACATTGACATGCCATCTTCAGTACCGTAAACAACACAGCAAAGTGTGTATTTGGTGTTAAATGTGCAACACCATGTATATTTAATCACATTCAAAATGTAAATCAGCCTGGTGTACACATCATATGGATGTACATGTTACACTGCACCAATAACATTGTATGTAAGCATACTAGAAGCATGAATGAGTATGGGCATAATATGTGTATTGTGTTAGCATAAGGAACAACACAATGCTAAAATATTAGTGCTTTGTTACCCCAGTTGTATTCACATACACACAACTAAAGTACAATTGAAGAGGGATTATATAACCTGTGCAACAATAACATACCGGTGCCACATCCCTTTGTGCACACAGCAGAGAAAAGAGAGGTGTGCAACCCATATTCATCTGTGTCCTAACAGAAGGTTATATAAAAAAACATTATTGTTAATATAACATAATAAAACTATAAAAGTAGAACTTGGAACATATATGTTTTTACTTACAAGAAAAAAAGGAATTGATGAGATTCTGGCGTGTCTGGCCACCACTGGCTGTTTGTTCATTTTCAGCAGCTACATGGGTGGGATGCTCGTCTACCAAAGGCTCAGCTAGGTCTGATTGTACATTGTGCCTGAGTGCAACATTGTGCAAAATGCAACAGGCAAGGATAATATCAGACACTTTTTGAGGCTTGTATAGAAGAGCCCCACCAGTTCTGTCCAGACACCTAAATCTGGTCTTGAGTAGGCCAAATGTCCTCTCTATAACAGATCTTGTAGATATATGGGCTGCATTGTACCTCTCCTCTGCTTCAGTTTGAGGGTTTAGCACCGGAGTCAAGAGCCACGGCCTAATTCCGTATCCTGAGTCACCTATAATGAATGGAGCACACATAAGCTGACATTAGTGATCAAATTCAACAATGCCAACATTCCTAAATAAAAATGTGTTTTGTGTTAGAACATGTAAATCTGTACTCACCCAACAGCCAACCATGTTCAAAATGTCTCTCTTCGAACGCATGGAAGACTGAAGAGTTCCTCAGGATAGAGGAATCGTGACTGGAACCAGGGAATTTGGGTACCACATGCATTATCCTCATCGTGGCATCACATACCACCTGTACATTGAGTGAATGGTAGTGCTTACGATTGCGGTACACATGCTCACTCTGACTAGGTGCAATCAAAGCAACATGTGTGCAATCGATTGCACCCAGCACACATGGTATCCCTGCTATATTATAAAAGCCAGTCCTGACTTCCAGCCACTCTGTCGCCTCTGTAGGAAACTGAATATAATTCCTAGAGCGTCTATTGAGTGCATAGAGAAACTGGGTAAAGGCCCAGATAAGGTAAGGGTAAGGTAGATTACGAGACCCCGCCCACTATGCCCACAGTTGTCTGGTATGACGCGGAAGCAAGATAATGTAATGAGCACAGCATTTTAACAAGCCCAGGGACTGCACGACCTCTGGCTGTGAAAAAAATCTAAATCTCCCCTTTTCTCCTCATAAAGAGATAAGATTGGTGCTGAACTCAAACGATAGCGACTTACTATCTCCTCCTCACTCATCCCATCTAACAGGGTTCTCTCCCTGTACACACGCGGACGAGGCACAACTTGTCTCCTCTGTCTTCTCCTCTGATCTCCTGTCCCTCTACCTGTCCCTCGGCCTGTCCCTCTCCCTGTCCCTGTCGTATCCGCGTGACTGTCCCTGTCACTGTCCCTCGGTCTGTCCCTCCCTTGCCCTATATCATTCTCTTGATCAGCAAGCATGTCATAGAAAAGAATGTTCCTCCGTCTCCTAAACAATCGCAACATTTTGAAATGAGTAGCTGTGAATGAGCAGGTAATGGGCGTCCTTTAAATAGGTATGTGATGATGTCAGGTGACATAGTAAAATGCAAGGTGTTACATTAACATAATAAAGTACTTCTGTGGCAAGCTGTGTGCAGTTGTTCTTAGAAGTATTTGTTGTGTGTATTCTGCAGGGAATGATGATATTTGCCAATGATGTGACGTGAAGCTTTGTACAAAGATTGCTTGAAAATAAATAGTTGAATGTGCAATGCATGTAACACTTGTGAACGCAACAGTCAGTCATGTAATTAGACAAAAAGGCTGAGATTGACGTGGGAAAAGTTTGGTGTAACATGTGTAATTAGCCATGTTATTGTCACATGTTGACAACAATGAATAGTCGTGTGCATATGCATGCATTTCTGTAATGAGGATAGTTGCTATAGAATGAGTTTACAAGGTGTCCCAATGATGAATTACTGTACATGTGTGTAGAAGTTACGTTGAAGTGCTTGTAATGCTACGGTTACAATGTAAACATGCAATGTGATTGAGCGTCCAATAAGTGACGTCATGAAAATAGGGAGGACCCAAAACTAGATGTAAACATGAGAAGACAGATGTACATGAACGTTTAAAGATGCGTCACACATTACAAGCATTGTGTAATGTAAAGGAACATGAATATACGGTGTATGTGTGACATGTGTGACATGTGTAACATCATGTAAATAATTGTCGCTCAGTTCAGTAAAATGTGTGATATGATGTGAGGTTCTCCTTTAAGAGTTGAGTATAGTATTTTCCCTTGACACATCATCACATGATGAGTTATGTGACACGCAAATGCTGAAAACATGTAAAAGTACAATGTTATGCAAATAATACACGTCAGCTGTGACACAATGCAGGGAATGCCCCCACACTGTAATGCAAATGACGTTTGTATTGTGAGCAATGAAACGTAAACAGTACTATACTGTTATACGTCCCCGCTCCATTGACTCCATTGATGTACCGAAGATTTTTTTTTTCTAAGTGCCGTTCCGGCAGCCTTAGCGATCGTTCTCCCCTCCAAACTGCCAACTTTAGTTGGCGGGAGAAATTGGCCATAACATCTCAATTTCGTAGTGCCGATCAGCCCCGATAAGCTGATTTTTTTTCTTGAATCCAGCCGATTTAAAAAAGTGGCGATCAGTGGCGAAAACAGGCTTATCGGCAGCCGACTGGCCATAACAAAATTATCGGCTCCGAAACCTGCCAAAATCAAGCACTTATCGGCGCTTACTGAATCTCAAACCCAATTTTGGCTATAAAATGCCAAACAATACCTTATCAACGCTTACTGCATGAGGCCCTAAGTCCGGTATAATGTTGGGAATATGGCTAGTAGGAATAAAAGTGCAGATTCTTTTTTTATTCCCCGTAACCATAAGACTTAGAAAAGTATAAAGTACATATTTTATTAAACAGTATGTTTAAAGTGTGTACTGATGCCGCGGCCGTTATTCGAACATTTCACGCATCATGTACATCGGAATCCAGATTTGAAACCGCAGGATGAATTCCAGCCTTCCCGCACTAAGATGCAAGCGCGGCGAGTGCAGAAAAATGAATTTTAGTGTTCTGACTTTTAAAAAATGACATTGACACAGTAGCATAGTACTGTACACAGTTCAATTCATCCATTTTATTGCAAAGGAAGTAACAGAATCCATGAAATTCAAACAAAACATCTGCGATAAGCGTGGGTGCCTGGGACGATTGGCCGCGTTCATGCTGCGTGGGGAACTGCAGAGAACTCAAAATCGGCGCCGTGATTTGTTCGAATAACGGCCGCTGCATCAGTATATGCTTGTGCACACTAATATGAGCTGGGACTTCCAGGTCCAGGGTTCCAAGAGACTATTTGGCTACCAAGCTTGGTGCCATCAAGTCTACTCAGGTCCCGGACATGAAAGCCTCAGAGGTTGCCAAGTGTGAAAGCCATTTGGGTACCGGAGTTAACATCAAGTACTCATGTCCTGAAATCTATAAGAAACTACAGCCAATCCGTAGAGCGGATTCTAAGCTCCAGAACATCAGCGGCAAATTTGAATGTATGAAAAGATGCTCTTAGAGAAATAGCAGTGAGCAGTGAGCCGGCTTCAGAAATGTCAGGACGAGAAAGTCCCACTTTTCAGGGCCAAGTTCTGAGAAGTGAACATAGCAGTCGCGGCTCGGACTGCAAGCTGAAAATAGTTCTGGGACGTTTGCCGCTAGCTCCTGGTCATGGGATTTCAGAACCTCCAGAGCAGATACAGCGGTGGCATCAGGAACTTCATGCCAATTTAAGTTCCTGGAAATTTCGGGACAAGTCCCGGTCAACCAAAGACTTTGTTTTACGTTCTATTTTAGGAAAGTCTAGTTTTAAGCCCCAGACCCCCAGTAAGTGTGTCTTTCTTATGTATTTTGTGTTCCATTGTGTGTACACCTATTTTAAGTGAATAAATGACAATTTTACTAACTTGTTTTGCTTATTGAATGATCCTTGTCAAAAGATGTAATTTACCTTGTCTCCCGTGGCATGCACCAATTGTATCTAGTGAGTGCCTAGTTACATGATATTCCCCACAGAACTTTGCAACTTTGGTCCTCTTCTGCTGCACTAATAGCCACTTAATGAACCACAAACCAAATTTTAACCGATCGATCACAGGAGAATGGATTGATCAGCAACTTGGTTACAGTAATTACTTATCATTGTGTGGATTGTATTGATGCAGATACTAAAGGGGGGAAAATGCACCCTGGACTGCTGCTTTAAATAGGTCCTTTACCTTTCTAAATATAATTAACAAGCCCAGAAATGAATGCTTTCCCCTTTTTTTTAGAAAATGCTATTCATTTGGTGGCCTTGTTTGTCCATTTTCTCTAAATTCTTAAGAACTCAATCTCCTACTAGACCTCTTGTTGTCAATTCATTTAAATTAATAAAGAATGTTAGTGATTATTACAGTGGTTCTGTATTGGTTTTTGTGCCACATTGTCAAGTGCCAAATTTTAGGTACGTGTGAAATAGGAGTTTTTTTCTTTAACTCCTTCATATAATATTCTATTTGGAATTGCAGATTTTGATTTCTGTTCTTTACACAGGTATGTTTACCTCTGCCTTTACTGCAATCTTTCACATCATTCAAATATTTTCTTCAACATATTAACTATTCACAATTTTCATGCTGCTGGTCTTCTAGGATCATAACAACGTGATCACTTGAGGTAGTGATCACATGTTTGCAACCAGCCAGAGTGGGCCCCATTCACTTTTGTTGCATTGGATCAGAGAACATGATCCCCTTCTATAAAATAAGCAAAGAACATACCCTGAATATCATACAGATCCTTACAGTGAGGGCCTTTATAATGCTCCTCCGCTGATGCTTTCACATGAAATTTTTCTCCTCCTCTCTCTAACACTTGCCCGCTCAATCCTGTTCCATCACTCGTCATCAGACCTCTTGCTCATACCCTAATCCCTACTCTTACTCATATTTTCAACTACTCACTGGCCTTTGCTTCTTTCCCTCATCTTTTAAGCATGCAGTTGTATCACACCAATTCTCAAAAATTAGAACTTTCCTAATTCCTATACCCTTCTAGACCCTGTGAAATGTACCTTTCATGCAACTTATTTTAAACTAAAATGTCCTGATCAAAGTAGTCAATGTCTCATACAGATACATTTCAAGGTAATTTTACTGTCCTCTCTGATCTTGCTAGTACATTTATGCCCCTCTTTAATTTTAGATTCTACACTCTCCTGGTATCCACAATAAAGTCCTATTTAAAATTGTATTATTGCTCCTCATCCATGGCTTTTGCTTACAAGTCTACACACCCTCTTCATCTGCCTGTTTGTGCCAGAAGGGCCACAGCACCGGAATGCCATGGCCCCTTCTGCACCCGCAATCACGTGACTGTTTCTCAGAAGTGATCATTTGATACAGTACTGTCGCGGCCCCTTTCATTCTACAACATAACTGCATTTTTCCTGGATTTTTTTTCGAATGCTACGCACTTCACCGGGTGCATTCCGCATTCATGTTGCATTCTCAGCCGCGGTTCATGTGCGGTTCATGCGCGGTTGATGCGTTTATCGAGAATAGTTCGGATTTAATAGGTTGCAATTCTTCGCGTGTCCGCCAGATGGCAGATATTCATGAATTGTAATGCGCATGTGCTTCAGTAATGTGTCGACTTGCAGGTGTTTTGTTTAAAAAAGATACCACAGTGGGCTATTGTAAATTGGCCTTGAGACTGAAGGAAGAGGTTACAATAATGTATCAATTTAGGCTTTTCATATTAAAGAAAGACAAACACCAGTTTCTGTTATTCTTCAAAGTCAGTTCCCGCCGCCATGAGTGCACAAATGCAGCCCGTGTTCCAAAAACCCGACAGAACGTACGCGTATTTAATATGGGCCGCGATTAATGCAACAGATGATAAGATGGCAACAGTTGTTCAAAAGTATCAGTATTTTATCTAAAACTATGACTTTTACAAATTTTCGCCAGCTCCTCATGTGTGGAAGCGTGCAATAAGGAAAAAGTTATGTAGCGATCCATGTTTTTTTCATATTGATCCCGAATTTATTGGAGGGTATTGGTGTGTATCACCGGGTTTTTCCTGTATCTATGATCATGCAGATGGCAAAAGTCGAAAGGTCGTGTTAAACCAAGTAAGAAACGTCAATCGCTGGCAAGCAATGCGCCAGCACCAGTTTCAAATAACAGTCCTACCGTCGGTGACAACCCTTGCTGTCTGTCCACGCACGGATACCTGCAGCCTGAGCCGGATTTCGCGTGCAGTTTCGAGCAGGCTTGCATGTACCTAAGAGATTTCCAGCCTCATCAGCTGACTACAGGTGTAGTAGTCCCGCTGCCAACGGTCAACGTGTATGATCAAGAATACTGGACTGGCAGTGGCCCGGCGCCGGCGCCAGCTGAATGGGAAATTCTATGGTGAGTAATGTTGCCGTATTTTTTTCTGTTTTTTATCAATATCAATATCAATGCGATTCAAAAGTCAAGCGATTCTCCTGTAAGCAATATCATTGGCTGAGCGGCTTCTACAGTACTGCAGATACTGAACAATTGGTGGAACGCTAGGCGCATGTGCATTGGAACCTTCTTGAAACGCATATGCGTGTCATCACATCGACGGTAGGCACATGCGCATGTGAACAGGAGACGCCCCCTATAAAATTATTGGTGGGACTGACTGGGAACTTCATTATGGGACTGACCATTACAGTAAAACTTTTCTTTTTGTTTTTCCTCAGAAAAGAAAACGTCAAATGGAGGGATTTCGATGGATAATATCGCTTTGTGTAACAATGCCTGCATATTGCTGAATCGGATTTAGAAAACCACGTACCAGAGTCTACAGTTTAATGGCCGTTGTTATTGATTAGGATAGAATACCTGAAACAGTATGTTGATGTTTTCCGACCGTACAGTATACAATATTTTTTTATATATACTGTATAATAAACCCAAAAAATAAAATGTATGCATTTATTATTGTGTCTTCTATACCAGTACATAAAGTACAGTATGTGTCTTGTATTTTTTTTAATACTCTTGTGATGTGCAGTACTGAGCATGCCTACAGTATACAGTACAGTATGCCTGGACAGTAGTGTACATTCTAGAAACACTTTATTTTGTTACAGTATCAAAGGAAACAATGGAACAATTTAAAACAAATCAACATTTTCTTTTAATGGTGGAGTAAGTACAAAAACATTTATTTACAAATACTGTACAATGTAAAAACATTTTAAGTGCACAGCAATTCAAAACATCAACAGGTGTATGGTTTACTGCTAGTGAAAACATTTATGTACAGAAAGTAAAAACATTTACAGTCAGTCAGTACAGTATGGTTTACAGTCACATGTTGTTATTAAAAAAAAATCTTTATTCATAAAATATACAACATTTCCTTTATTAAAGTACAGCAAGTCAAAACATTTACAGTTGGATGGTGTGCAGAGCAGTCAGTCAGGCCTGCACAACTCCAGTCCTCTAGGGCCACAAACAGGCCTGGTTTTCAGGATAACCTTTGAAAACCGGGCCTGTTTGCGGCCCTCTGGGACTGGAATTGTGCAGGTCCTGTGTGTACAGTAAGTTAAAATATTTCTGTATAAATACAAGTTAAAACACACAACAACATCTCCTTTATTTAAGTACAGCAGGTCAAAACATGTACAGTACAGTACAGCACAACAGTATGGTCTTACTAGTTATTAAAAAAAATCTTTATTCATAAAATATTCAAAACGCAACATCTCCTTTATTAAAGAACAGCAAGTCAAAACATTTACAGTGGGATGGTGTGCAGAACAGTCAGTCAGGCCTGCACAACTCGAATCCTCAAGGGCCACAAACAGGCCCGGTTTTCAGGATAACCTTTGAAAAACGGGCCTGTTTGCGGCCCTAGGGGACTGGAATTGTGCAGGTCCTGTGTGTACAGTAAGTTAAAACATTTCTGTATAAATACAAATTAAAACACACAACAACATCTCCTTTATTTAAGTACAGCAGGTCAAAACATGTACAGTACAGTACAGCACAACAGTATGGTCTTACTAGTTATTAAAAAAAAATCTTTATTCATAAAATATTCAAAACGCAACATCTCCTTTATTAAAGAACAGCAAGTCAAAACATTTATAGTGGGATGGTGTGCAGAACAGTCAGTCAGGCCTGCACAACTCGAATCCTCAAGGGCCACAAACAGGCCCGGTTTTCAGGATATCCTTTGAAAAACGGGCCTGTTTGCGGCCCTCGGGGACTGGAACAAAACATTTACCAAAAATGTACAACAATTGAACACTCACGCAAATGCGTACCCCACCAGATTGTCCTTCCATGGCCGATGCCTTGCATGGCGCAAAATGCTATTAATGCAGTCCCGAACGCCTTTCATTAAAGGGTCTGTAATTGAAAAAAAGCGCCGCAATTCATCCAGAATGGTCTTTCTTAAATTGTCAGGAAGCGCCTTTTTTTCACGATTTCCTTCGTAGTTCACTTTGAAGGCCCACTCGCAGTACATCAAGTAGGACACGTGGTGCTTAAAAATTAACAAGGCATACTTGTGGGATACACCAGCACTCATCACCCTATACTTCTCCCTGAGTGCCGGTGGCATGTCGCGCAGGATGATGTTGGGCACCGTATCGATGCAAGCAAATGTAGGTTGGGTTCTGGAAGTGGGTGTTCTTCTGTGAGCGGGTGTGCTTGTGGTGGCGGGCGAGGGTAGGTTGTCTGGGAGGAAGCTTTCCTCCTGTCTTGGTTGCCGTGTTGTCTCCTAGCGTGGTCTTGACGGGGTTGTAATGTTATCCTCGTCAATGGCATACATGTACACAAATTCTTCTGGTGGAGAGGGTGCGCTTGGTGATGGAAGGTGGTCGAAGGTCCCATTTATCACATCCATGCACCCTCCTGCTCCGGCGTCGGGGATACAGGGGCATGAACACCGAGCTAATTATGTATCCCCGCTATGTCAGTCTCTATCTTCTCCATCCGTCGATCCATCTTCTCCATCCGTTGATCCACCTTCTGCATCCGTTGATCCATATTTAGCATTCATTGATCCATAGCAGAGTCATCAGCAGAGTCGTCTAAGCGCAAAGGAGAAAGTGACAGGTGGATTTCAGGGGCACCAGCGGCAGCGTCGTCGAAGAGCAGTGGCGAAGATGGCCTGTGGGTTTCCGGTAGGGCGGCGGCAGTGTCGAGGACGAGTAGTGGAGAAGACAGGCTGAAGATATCTTGGAGAACGGCGGCAGAATGGTCGAAGCATATTGGAGGAAGTAGTCTGCGGGTTCGATGGTTTGGCTGCCATTTGTTTTGCGTTGAGTGTACATCACCGTATTTCTTCTTGACATAATAAGGCTGACGTCTATTAAAACCCTTAGCCTTTGGGGTCAGCAGAAGGTTTTCTTTATTGGCATTAGCCTGTCACTTTGGCCTTGGCGTGGAAACGGCTGCCGCCTTTCGCTTTTTCAGTGTGATAGGCACGGCAGAGGCGAGTGGCTTCCTGCGTCCGTAGAATCGGTGTTGATCCATGGAAGCAGATAGCACAATGCAGTATCTGGACAAGGGCAAGTTCAGATAAAGATCATCGAGTGGTGGGCTATGCAAAGTGTGTAACCTTTTATGCAGGCCGACGAGGTACAGATGTTGAAAGTGGGCATACTCTAATGTGAGTCATTAACGTATAAATACACCATCCATTTTGTGGATTCACTGCACATTGAATACACATCGACTAAACATCGAATATACATTCTTGTGTTTGTATTTCTTTCTACTCGCAGAAATGCCTGTTAAAAAGATTTAAAAGGAGCTCAGCATGCGAATTAAGGAGATGTACACGAGCGGACACCGAATTGCAGATATCCAACGCTGGTTAGCTACATCTGACCTCGTTGTGCCAGCAACCACCGTGAGCTATCACGCACACGGAAAAACCAGACAACGCACGAGGAAACCAATGGTAACTAACGCGTAAGTATATATAATTAAATTTATTTATTTTTTTATAAAATATTGTACTGTTGATCTACTGTATCTAATTTTGTAATTATTTCGGTATATTTATATAACAACGGTATATGTATATTTTTTATATTGCTGCATATTAATAGAACAATATATTGTGTACTTTAGATCTACTCTATCTAATTTTATAGTTATTTCGGTATATTTAAATAACAACGGTATATGTTTATTTTTTATATTGCTGCATATTAATAGAACAATATATTGTGTACTATATATCTACTGTATCTAATTTTATAGTTTTTTTCGGTATATTTATATAACAACGGTATATGTATATTTTTTATATTGCTGCATATTATTAGAACAATATATTGTGTACTGTAGATCTACTGTATCTAATTTTATAGTTATTTCGGTATATTTATATAACAACGGTATATGTATATTTTTTATATTGCTGCATATTAATAGAACAATAAATGGTAGGTGAGGGATATTCTCCCAATGATCGAGTCTCAGCTGTCCCAGGGATGTGTATATGTATTTAAATATGAGTCTTTAATCAAGGTGTATAAGAGCAATGATGAGTGCTTGGGAGACTCAAATGTGGCAATGTATGCAGTGGTATATGAGTACTGGTAACGCTGTGTGGCTGGCTCAGATCTCCATATATACCATAAAGGTCCCAAATAAGCCCCCAGCAAAACCGAAAAGTACATACCATGTCAGTCAATGATACTGAGATCTCCCTCTTGCAGCACAGCTCTATCCTTGATAAGTGGGTGCATCACGTCCAGCGTAGTAGAAAGAAGGATGGTCCCAGAGGTGCCTTTGGCGGAGCACTACCGAAGAGAAGGAGGGGGCTGCAACCAGTAGTGAATAAAAGGATTTATTTGGTGGTCAAACAGAAGTACATAGTCACTTTGATGCGTTTCTGGACCTGCGTCCCTTTATCAAAAAGTGAATTCGCGTCTGCACGCATACCTGTTACATACTGAATCCCCCGCCCCCGGCGATGATGTCACGGAGCCAGAACTCGCGCGAGTTGGTCAGAGAGACCAACCCATTGGCGGAGAGAGCCACCAATGAGAGGCCTCGCCGAGAACTCGCCCCCAGTGAGCCGTGGGATCGGGAGCTGCCTGCAACTGACATGCATGAAGAAAATTGTACATAACACAATGTGAAATTTAATAAAAACGAGTGTAGCATAGGGCTATAATGAATTAAAAAACACGAATAAAACCAAGAATAGCATGGTGAAACTGTCTGATATGCATTAGTTAATAGCATAACGTGAATCTATAAGAATGATACAATTTATCAAGGAGATGATTGGACAAAATAATGTAGCAAGCATTGGTGAACCATTTATATACTAGAGATAGAATGTAACAGGTTGTATAATGAACACCTAAATTCATACATAGTAATGCCCATAAATGTTATAATTATGATATCATGTACATAAAGTAATTTACAATCCAATCCTAAACTATTATGAGCTAATAGCAACTGGATGAATGGCTGAAGCAAAATATGTTCTGCATGAAAATATATAATATATAAAATATGCTAATACATGCAAGGGCATGTATACATATAAAAGGGGAGGAGGAGGGGACGGGGGGGAGGGGTGGGGAGGAGGGAGGGGGAAGGGAAGGGGGATCGGGGAGGGGGGAAAAACTATGTGGTTGACATTCATCAATGAGGTAACTAAAGACATACACATGACACAAATTGGATTTTATAAGTTGTCTGACCCAATGCTGATGCCATATATGATAATAGAGCACAGATCAACAATTATTCTGGAATGTCAACCATAGTTCATGTGATGCGATGGATAAGTATATGTGGGAAGTCTAGGTTGGTTATACGAGAAAATGTTTGAGTTCCCAGTCTAGATTCATGCCCTGGGTGCCATTGACCCAAGGGCATAAATCCAGTACATCTCCCTTTGATTCAAGAGAGACTCCCTATCTCCTCCTCTGGCATGCAGACGTATATGTTCAATCGCGCTGAAATTAAAGCTCTTTATGGAACCGGACTGACATTGTAAGAAGTGGCGTGCCACTGGGTATCTTTCATCTTTGTTGAGAATTGTTTTTACATGTTCTGTAATTCTCTCTTTTAGTGGGCGAATCGTCCTGCCCACATAGGAGCTGCCACATTCACATCTGAGTGCATAAACAACAAATTTGGTATTGCATGTCATAAATGAAGACAAATTATGATTTTACTTTGTACAGTATATGCATTTTTGACATGTTTGATGGGAGAAGCATACCTGCACATTTTGCAATTACCACAGCTGAAGAAACCTTTCATCTTGGATTTTCTTGTCTCTCTATCAGGATCGAACAAACTGGGGGAAACTCTGTTACCGATGGTTTTGGCTTGTATATACTTGTATATACTTCTCTATATCCTTATCTAGTTTCAATACATCCCAGTGCTTAGTTAGAATAGCTCTAATGTGTTGTGCCTGCTTAGAGAAGGTGGTAATAAACAGTGTTCGACAAACCTATACATTTGCTCGCCCCGGCCGAGTGGATTTAACCCCCGGGCGAGTAAATATTGGCCCAAGCAGCACACGTTTGGTACTAGGTGGCGAGTAGATTTTTTTGTGTGGTGAGTAGATTTTTTGGTGATTTGTCAACCACTGGTAATAAATAAAGGTGAATCCTCAGAGTGTTCAGTGAGTTGTTGTGTATTTTTTCTATATTTGTTTGTGGTCTTTTTTAGAAGTGCTGTCCTATCCATGTTAAATGCAAATTTACATGCCTTGTTTATGTCTTCCTCTCTGTAGCCCCTATGTCTAAATCTCTCTGATAGTTCTTCTGCTTGTAACAGGAATGTCTGGTCTTTTGAACAGAGTCTCCGGAGTCTAAGGAATTTCACTTTTGGAATACCTCTAATAAGTGGTTGAAGATGTGCGCTGTTGGCCCTGAGCAAGGAATCTCTGGAGTTCTCTTTCCTAAACATCTTAGTCTGGATTCTGAACTCTGCATCAACATATAGATGCAGATCCAGAAAATCCATCTCGCTCTCATGTGTTTTAGTTGTAAATTTTGAATTGAATGTATTATTGTTCAGATATACAAAGAACTCATGTAGTGTACATGTGCTATCAGACCAAATAATGAGTAGGTCGTCTATATAGCGACGATAAAAAAGAATATTGTGTCTAAAGGGATTAGCATCACCAAAAATAAAAGTGGTTTCCCAAAAGCCCATGGATAAATTGGCATATGAGGGTGCAAAGGAGGTCCCCATAGCCGTGCCTTGTGTTTGTAAATAATACGTGTTATTGAATAAAAAATAATTGTGTTGTAATAGGAAAATGATTGAATCAAGAATGAATGTGCCCTGTGCCAAGTGAATGTTTGAGTGATTTAAACAATAACTGATAGCTTTAATACCCAAAGTGTGATTAATAATGGTATATAGAGAGGTCACATCTAGGGTCACCCATTGATAAAAATGTGACCGTGAGATCCTCTGTATATCTGTCAACAAATCTATAGAGTCTCGTAGATATGATGGGAGCGTCTTAACCATTGGTTGTAAAAATTGGTCCACGTACCTAGATAGACCATCTCCCAAAGATACAATGCTCGATATGATCGGTCTACCAGGAGGGTTAACCAGAGACTTATGGATCTTTGGGAGATGGTGAAAAATAGGTACTGTGGGGAATTGAATGTACATGTATTTGTATTCTTGTTGCGTAGAACCCCTAGCTCCTTGCTCATCTCCAACAGCTCTTTAATTTCAATAAGGTATGGGGCTGTGGGGTTTCGGTCTAGTTTGCAGTAAGCCTCATTATCACTCAGTTTTCTGAGAGCTTTCTTTAAATAAAAATCTGCATGCATAACCACCACAGCTCCACCATTATCCGCATTTTTAATAACGATATCACTTCTCTGACTAATTGAGCTGAGATGCATCCTTTCCTCTTTGGAGACATTGCCATGTGTACAGCTAGAAAATGAAAACCCCCTGGCTAGTGTCTGTAAATCTTTTTTTACTAGCTTTTCGAATGTTTCAATGTGTGCACCTTTATTAAAAAGGGGACAAAAGATGGATGGGTGTTTGAAGTTTCATCGGCACATACTCTCACTAATGGCCAGAGTAGAGAAATATTTTATAGAGGCATTGGAACATTGTACAATATATACCAATGAGCATATAAAGCAGCAGTCCAAGCTGTCAGTTTTTGTTATTTTTTTCCCTTTAATATGTTCATCAATAAAATTCACACAATGATAAGTAATTAAAGTAATTACATACATAGTTACATAGTTACATAGTAGATGAGGTTGAAAAAAGACTTCCGTCCATCAAGTTCAACCTATGCTAAATTTAGACAACAGATACTTTATCCTATATCTATAATTATTGATCCAGAGGAAGGCAAACAAAAAACCCCATTAAGGTTAAAAATTAATTCCTTCCTGACTCCAAGAATTGGCAATCGGATTAATCCCTGGATCAACATCCTTCCCATGTATACTTATTTGATATATCCCTGTATACCTTTCCCATCTAAAAAGATGTCCAACCTTTTTTTGAACAAATCTATTGTATCTGCCATCACAGTCTCCATGGGTAATGAATTCCACATTTTATCTGCCCTTACTGTAAAGAACCCTTTCCTTTGTTGCTGGTGAAATTTCCTTTCCTCCAACCTTAAGGGATGGCCCGAGTCCTTTGTACTGCCCGTGGGATGAATAGTTCTTTTGAAAGCTCCTTGTATTGTCCCTGAATATATTTGTATATAGTTATCATATCCCCTCTTAGACGCCTCTTTTCTAATGTGAATAAATCTAATTTAGCTAGCCTCTCCTCATAAGTTAGAATGTCATCCCCTTTATTAATTTGGTGGCTCTTCTCTGCACTCTCTCTAGTTCCATAATGTATTTTCTTAGGATTGGTGCCCAAAATTGTACTCCATATTCAAGGTGTGGTCTTACTAATGCTTTGTAAAGGGGCATAATTATGTTTACTTCCCTTCCATCCATTGCCCGTTTGATGCAAGATAAGATCTTGTTTGCCTTTGCAGCTACTGCATGACATTGGGCACTATTGCTAAGCCTGTTGTCTACAAGCACTCCTAAATCCTTCTCCATCAAGGATTCCCCCAATATATCTCCATTTAATTTGTAAGTCGCCTTTTTATTCTTGTATCCCAAATGCATAACCTTACATTTATCTGTATTAAACCTCATCTGCCATTTACCTGCCCACGTTTCCAGTCTCTCCAAGTCCTTCTGAAGAGAATTTACATCCTGCTCTGATTCTATTACCATACACAATTTAGTTTAATCAGCAAAGATGGAGACTTTGCTCTCGATCCCAACCTCAAGGTCATTAATAAACAAGTTAAAAAGCAGGGGTCCCAGTACCGATCCCTGAGGTACTCCACTCACGACTTTAGCCCAACCTGAAAAAGTTCCATTTATGACAACCCTCTGTTGTCTGTCCTTTAACCAGTTTTCAATCCAGGTGAATATATTATTTCTGAGTTTAACTTTCTTAATGTTGTACACCAATCTCTTGTGTGAAACCGTATCAAAAGCCTTTGCAAAATCTAAGTAGACCACATCAACGGCATTACCCTGGTCTAGATTCCTACTTACCTCCTCAAAGAAACAAATAAGGTTAGTTTGGCAAGATCTATCCTTCATAAATCCATGCTGACTATTACTAATAATTTTATTTTCTATTACTGTAGGTATTCCTGAATATTATCCCGTATTAAACCTTCAAGTAGTTTCCCTACTATTGAAGTCAGGCTTACAGGTCTGTAATTTCCCGGTTGTGATCTAGCTCCCTTTTTAAATATAGGCACCACATCTGCTTTACGCCAATCTTGTGGTACTGAGCCTGTGGAAATGGAGTCCTTGAATATTAAATATAAGGGTTTTGCTATTACTGAGCTTAACTCTTTGAGAACTCTTGGATGTATGCCATCGGGGCCAGGTGCCTTATTAACTTTAATTTTTTCAAGTCGCTTATGAACTTCTTCCTCAGTTAACCAATTGTTCATCAATATGAAGGTTGTGGCTTCCTCCTGTGGCACTACTATTGAATTTGATTCTTCCCTGGTAAACACAGAGGCAAAGAATTTGTTTAATACCTCAGCTTTTTCCTTATCTCCAATAATCTGCCTACCCATCTCACACTGAAAGGGTCCTATATTTTCTTTTCTCATTTTTTTGTTATTAAGGTACTTAAAGAATTTTTTAGGGTTGACCTTACTTTCTATTGCAATCATTTTTTCATTATCCATTTTTGCTTATTTGATTGCCCTTTTGCAATTTTTGTTACATTCCTTATAATTCTGATACGATGTCTCTGTCCCTTCTGACTTAAAGAATCTAAACGCCTTCCTCTTCTTGTCCATTTCCTCCCCTACCTGTTTATTTAGCCACATTGGTTTTGACTTATTTCTTTTTTTTTTTTTTAACAATTTTTTTATTTGAGAACAAACATTTTGCATGAATACAACAGTGTCATAGGCACATGACATGGTTCTTGACTAAATAAAGCATGTTGTAGTCTCAATGAGGGTGTGTTTTCCTAAGTGGGTGGGGATGAAGTGGTGGAAGGATGGAGGGGGGGAAGACATACTGGGGAGGGGGGGGGAGCGGTCGGAGTTTCGGGCCTTTTTAAAAAAAAAAAATTTGGGGCGGGCTACAGCAGATCTATTCCCGTCGGGCCACTCCAGCGGCCCCAGGTTTTACGGAACTGTGGCATTATCTTATGTAACATTGCCGTTAGTTTGTCCATGGACATCACTTCATCTATTCTTCTCAGCACCGTGTTTCTTGCAGGGGCTTGGTGTTTTTCCAAGCCGCTGCAATTGAGCATATTGCTGCAGTTAGTATAGCTGTTATTAGTCTACTCATGGGTGGGTCTAGGTCATCTATTGGTTTGCTCAGCACAAAGGTCAGGGGGTCCAGAGGGAGGAGGAGCCCCGTGGTCTGTTGTATGATCACCTGAATCTTGGTCCAGTATCTCCGGACATGACCACCAAATGTGGGCCATGTCCCCCTTTTGACCACATCCCCTCCAGCACAGATCCGGGGTGCCGGGGAAGATCTGGCTCAGTCTAGCCGTAGTCAGGTACCACTGAAAAAGTATTTTATATATGTTCTCTTTTGTCACTGTGCAAATTGATGTCTTTGTAGCCAGCTCCCAGATATCCTCCCACTCGTCCATGTCTATCTGGACGTTAAGGTCCTCAGACCACTTATGTATATACTGGTGGTTTGGGGGCACTGTTGCCGGCTCCACCCCCTATAGATCTCTGAGATCAGTCCCTTCTGATAGGAGCCTTTGCGACACAGGGATTCGAATCTGGTCAAGGGGGGGAATTTGGCGTTTGGGGCTAGGGAGAGGAGGAAGTGTCTAATTTGCAGGAACTTGAATAGGTGTAGGCCTTGGTAGTGATATTTATCTCGTAGTTCCTGGAAGGATAGTAACCCCTCGCTCTTCAGCAAATCAGCAGCCAGGCTTATACCTAGACCTTGGAATTGGTCAAATTATTTTTTGGAGCACCCGGGCGGGAAGTGCGGGTTTCCAAATATAGGTGTAAGTTGAGATGGGGTAGCTAACAGGCTATACTTCCCTTTGTTTTTGAGCCATACTTCCCATGTGCACCTCATGGCCCCCAGAGCGAATCTCCGTGGTCCCCCCTCCCTTCCTGCTGGGGACCAGAGGTGGACCTGGAGGGTGGCTGGCTCGGCATGGTGGGTTTCGATTGCCAGCCAACATGTAGTGGCTGGGTCGTAGTTCCACACCACAGCCTGTTTCAGCTGGGCTGCTGAATAATATCTGATCACGTCGGGGACCCCCACCCCCCCTCTTGTTTTAGGGGACTACATTACTGATCTGGGTACTCTTGGGCGTTTATCGTTCCAGATAAATTTGGACATTAGAGCCTGGATATTTTTTAGAGCTGCGATGGGGACGGAGATAGGGAGTGTTTGAAAGAAGTAGAGAAGTCTCGGAAGGATGTTCATCTTAATTGAGACAATTCTTCCGAACCAGGAGATTTGGAACTATTTCCATGTCTCCAGGTCTTTTTTAATTTGGTCGAACAGGGGGGGGGGGGTAGTTGTATTGGTATAGGGAACTGTATGAGCTAGATATTCTTACTCCTAGATACTTAATGTGTGTGGTGCTCCATCGATATTTAAAGTTAGTTTGAAGGAGCTGCCATTCTTGAGTTAGAAGGGATACGTTGAGTGCCTCTTATTTGTCCATATTCACTTTATAATCATAGACTGTGCCAAATTGGTGGAGGGACCTTTGGAGATTGGGGAGGGAGACGTGGGGGTTCGCGAGGGTCAGTATCACGTCATCCGCGAATAGAGAAATTTTGTATTCCGTTTTGCCAATTCGAATGCCCTTAATGCTCTTATCCTTTCTTACTGTAGCCGCAAGTGGTTCGATTGTGAGGGCGAATAACCGAGGAGAGAGGGGGCAACCCTGTCTGGTCTCGTTTCTTATCTTGATTGGGTCAGAATATCCGCCTGAGATTTTGACATGTGCTGTCGGGTTTTGGTATAGGGCTCTGACCCCCTGCAAGAAGGGACCGCTGAACCCAAATTTTAGCATTGTTTGGTTTAAGAAGGACCATTTGATTCTGTCAAACGCTTTCTCTGCGTCGAGGCTAAGAATCATCGCCCTGGTTCCTGTGAGGTGCACATGGTCTATTATATCCACAATTTTGCGGGTGTTGTCAGATGCCTGTCTGCCTGACACAAAACCTACTTGGTCTATATGAATGAGTCTCGGGAGAATTGGATTGAGCCTGTTTGCCAAGATTTTGCTGTAGAGTTTGAGGTCGGTGTTTAGTAGGGATATTGGTCTGTAATTGCCGCAGAGGAGTAGGTCCCTGCCTTCTTTTTGAATCATCGCTAGGTTTGCTGCTGTAATTGTGGCGGGGATCGGCTCTCCCTGCAGAAAGGAGTTGAACATTTCTAGGATGTAGGGGGACAGAGTCGGCAAGAATGTTTTATAGTAAGCGTTGGAAAAGCCGTCTGGGCCGGGAGTTTTAGCTACTTTTAGGGATCCTATTGCTCCAGACAGTTCCTCCTGGGAGATTTCTTTATTTAGGTTATCTAGTTCCTCGTCCGTGAGGAATGGTAGGTTACACTGCACTAGATAGTTCGCGATTGTTTCCAGGGATACTGGGTCGTGGCCCGGGGAGTGTAAATTGTAGAGGTTGGAATAAAACTTGGCAAATTCCTGCGCTATCTCCTTCTCTAAATAGGAGATTTGTCCATTTTTAGTGCGGATTTTTGAGATTTGGGATTTGACTCGGGCTCCTCTAAATTTTGTAGCTAGGAGCTTATCCGCCTTATTGCCCTTGTCAAAAAACTTCTGTCTAGTCCACCTCAGTGCACGCTCCACCTCTTCTAGTTGTGTGTGTTTGAGGGTTGCCCTGGCTAGGTTTAATTGTTTAAATATTTTTTTGGAGGCTGTGATTTTGTGCTGTTGTTCGAGTTGAACAATTTTGTTTGTTAGTTCTTTCTGGAATTCAAGCTTCTGTTTCTTTTTGTAAGCCGCCACTGAGATTAGGTCTCCCCTGATGGAGGCTTTATGTGCCTCCCAGAGCATTGCCGGGGCTGACACTGAGCCCTTATTAATTTGGAAAAAAGTAGAGAGTTTTTCTTTAATTAATAGCTCTGTTTCTGGGCAGTGGAGTAGTGAGTCATTTAACTTCCATCTATATGGATTATTCTTTACGAAGGATATGGTATGAGTGAGTTCGATGGGGGCGTGGTCGGACCAAGTCATTTGGCCTATGTTTGAGTGGGAGGAGGCCTGGAAGATGTTGTTGGTGCCTAGAAAGTAGTCGATCCTCGAGTAGGACTGATGAGGGGTGGAGAAGAAGGTATAGTCCCTCTGACCCTGGTGCTGAGCCCTCCAAATGTCTATAAGGGAAAACGCTACCATTATGTCCCTGAATTTTTTGGCCTTCTTTTGGCCTTGGGTATGGTGGCTGGTGGGTAGACGTGTTGGGGGTGGGCCTCCTGGATTTGCTGATTTATCCTGTGTGTGGGAAGCTACCATATTGAAGTCCCCTCCAATGATTAGTGAGGAGAGAGCTTGTTGGTCCAAGGAGTCAAGTATGTTCTGTAGGAACGAGGTTTGATTATCGTTTGGGGCGTATATGTTGAGCAGTGTAATGGGGGAGCCTGCTAGGGAGCCTTGAATAAGCAGAAAACGCCCATCTGGGTCAGCATGGGCTTTGGTTAGGATAAAGGGGACGTTGTTCCTTATCAGGACAGCGACCCCTCTCTTTTTGCTTGGGGGGATGCAAAATATGCATGGGGAAATATACTTTTAAATGTGTTTGGAGGTGTAGGGGAGTTAAGGTGTGTTTCTTGAAGAAAGATGATATCTCCTTTAGATTTTTTAAACTCTAGGAGTGCCAGTATTCTTTTCCTAACTGAATTGAGGCCCTTTACGTTGAGCGAGATTAATTTTATAGCAGACATTTGTGATCCAAGAGTTTTCCCGGAGTTGACAGCTCCAGGGCTCTTGGATTTCCCATGACAAGAGTTGGGTGACCTGGAACCTCCGAGGAAGCCCGGGAGGGAGGGGCGCAGTATGTGGGATTCTGACCCCTGGGCCTTAGGGACTGGGGAGGTCCAGATGAGCTGCGAGGCAAGTGACGAACTGTTCCTTCTGCAGGGGGGGACGTTGGGGGGGCGGGGTTTACACATAAGGGAAGGAGGGGGGTAGCGGGCCTTCGACAGGTCCTAAAGTGGGAACCTCTCTCGTTGGGTTGAGGAAGGTGGAGGGGTTAAACACCCCCGGAGAGATTTCCGGGGCACAAGACATGGATCGGGCTTGGACAGAGGGTCGAACACCCTCACTAGTGTTTGAAATGAGCACCGCTTGCATGAGAGCAGAGCTCGGTGGGGTTGGATAGGAATTCTTGGGAAGTCTTTTGCGGTACTGGGTGTAGGGTTGGGCCTGGGGGGCTGTTCCCGGTGTGGGTGTTGGGGTGAGGTTTGGGGTGGAGGGGGGAGGGAAGGAGTAGGGGGGGAGGGGGAGGGAGGGAAGGGGGGAGGAGAGGGTGGGGGGCGAGGTGGTTTAGGGTGTGCGTAGGTGTATCAAAGCAATACCGGGACATTTTTTCATTGAAGACAATTGTTGTTGTAGTGTGGTTTGCACTCATTATCATTAGAATCATTTGCATTGTATGGCTTTTTATTCATGACTTTTATCTAGCAACCTACGCAGTGCCCATGTATCTTTGGCTACTGGGTGGGGAGGGGGGGGAACGGGGGACAGGTGGGTGGGGGGGGGGAGGAGGGGGTGAAGGGGGAGGATGGAAGTGGAAGGGGGTGTGTGGGTATTACATGGCGTTATAGAGAAATTTGTACAGTATTGACATTTATTGCTGGAACATGGTTTGCATTCATTATCATTACAATCTTTTGCATTACTGCTCTTGAGTCTTAGGGCACCGGGTGGGGAGGGGGGAAGAAGGGAGGGAATGGGGAGAAGTGGGGGAGGGAATGAGGAGGGGGGAGGGAAGGGGGAGGGGAAGGGGAGGGAGAAGAGGGGAATAAGGGGGGGGGGAGGGGAGAGGAAGGGGGCGAGGGGGAGGGGGCGAGGGGGAGGGGGGGAAGGGCAAGAGGTGGGTGGGGTGGGAGGGAGGGGGGAGGGGGGTGAAGGGGAAGGGAGGAAGTGGGGTGGGGTGTGTGGGTATTTCAAAGCATTATAGAGATGTTTATACAGTAATGACATTTGTTGCTGAAATGTTGTTGGCATTCATTATCATTACAGTCCTTTGCACTACAAGGCTGTCTCTTCAGCTTTTTTAACTAGAGACCTGTGCGCTGCCCTTGGGTCTTGGGACACCGGGTGGGGAGAGGGGAAGGGGGGGGGAGTGGGGAGGGGGTGGAGGGGGGGGAGTGGGGAGGGAGTGGAGGGGGGGGGGAAAGGGGGGAAGAGAGGGGGGCAGGTTTTGGGGGAGTGCGAGCATGATAAGTTATTTTACAGATTTATATGCTGGAGAAACAGTTGTTATCTAAATGTGATTTGTGCCCCCTTATTATTACACATCGTAGCATCCTAAGATTGTCCAAACATTTCTTTGAGTTAAAGTCCTGGTCGCTGCTTACTTATCTTTGAACCCCAAGTGGGGATAGAGGGGGGGATGGGATGTAGCATAGCGGGGAGGCCTGAGTGTGATTATGGCCTAATCTGGATTCTTTGCTGGTTTGTTAATCCCTGATTGTGTCGCTTTTGTGCGCTACTGACCTGGGGGAGGCTATGGGAGTGTGGTTGGGGGGGAAATAGGGAAGCGGGGTGGCTAGGGCCAGGGGGGGTTCTGAGGGGGGTGCGTGATCTTGCAAGCTTTGCGGGTGTAATCCGAGTGGGGGTTATTTGGGGGGGGGCCAAGTGGTCCCTAGTGGGAGGGGGGGGACGACCTGCGAGTGCGCGGGGGGTTTATATGACCTTATTCTCCCGGTCTTCTGGGAAGCGGGCAAGGGGGGGCACCTGGTGGGTCCCGGATGAGGTGGTGGGGGCCTCCTCCGGCAACTGCCGTGAAAGCCGTCCAACGACCTGCGGCCCCTCTGTCTCCGCTCTTGATCGATCATCGTGGCTCTGCGAGGGGACATCTCTGGGAGGGCGGCAAAGTGGTTATGTTCCGCCAGCTGCCTATTGTCGGCCTCCGAAGCCGCCGGAGGAAGCTGTGAGAGCGGAGCTGGGCCCAGGGGTGGGGGGGGTCATCGGCCGGGAGACTTCTTTGACCAGGAACCAGGTATGTCTCTGCGATAGTTTGGGGGAGGATGGGGGGGTAGGTGTCAGGAAGGTATCGGGATGCAGGGGGGATAGGTGGGTGGGAGGGTGGCGCGGTGGGTATATTCTCTGGGGGCGAGGAAGAGGGGGGGTGGGAAGGTATGGATGGGGTGGGGGTAGGGGGTGAGGGGGGTAAGGGGAGGATATGGAAGAGGGGATGGGACACCGGAGAGGAGGGGTAGGTGGGAGTTGATGTCTTCTGCTGGTCGTGCATACATCTGACCGGCGTTGTTTTCTGCGGCGAGGAGGGAAATAGTCAGACGCTCTGCTGCAGGTATTGTAGTGCTCCCTCTTAGGTTGGGGGGTGGCTGCTGGATGTCAGTCGGCGTTGTGAGGAGATGCTTGGCTGTGTCGATTTCTTCTCCTCCTCACGGTCCGCGGGTGAGGGCCAAGTGGGCGGGTATGATCTCCGTCGGATATTAGCGTGTCTGTAGGCTCTGATCTTGATCTGGAGCACTAGGGGCCTTTTGGTTTGCTATGCGCTCGGAGGCTCGCGGTACTTCCGCCTCATCTTGGCGCATTGTAGCCTTAGAGGGGCCTCTGCTGTCCTGTGGTGGAGTTAGCCCTAGGGCTTTGAGGAAGGAGCGAGAGTCCTCTGGCCTGGAGGTGGTGTGATGGTGGCCATTTCTTAGGACGATCAATTTGAAGGGGAAGCCCCAGCGGTAAGTGATGCTTCATTCTTTCAGTATGTTTATAAGGGGCTTCATCTCCTTCCGTCTGGCCATGATGACCCTTGATAGGTCGCTGAAGATCTGTATTTTATTGTTGTCTATGTGAAGGTCTCCTGCTTTCCTGCTCGCAGACATAATGCGTTCTTTAGCAGAGTACATATGGTATTTGATTATCACGTCTCTGCGACGGTTTAGGTCTGCGGATTTGGGGCCAAGCGCCCGATGGGCCCTGTCCATTTGGATATCGTGCTCCGTCAGGTCAGGCACCAGGGACCGGAACAGCTTGTGGAGGTAGGGCTGGAGGATCTCAGGAGTGATTTCCTCAGGGATATTTCTTGGTCGTAGGTTTTGTCTTCTATCCCTGTTTTCTTGGTCCTCGAGGGTGTCTTTAAGTTCCTCTATGACTCGGCCCAATCTTATCACCTCTTCCTCTGTGCTGTTTTGTGACCCTATTGTGTCTCTTATTTTGTATTCTATTTTATCTGTGCGCTTCGTGAGGCTGTTGATATCAGATCTCAGGTTTTCTAAAGCTGCATTGACATCTTCCTGGACTCCTCTCCTCATCTGGAGGAATAGTGCGTCAAAGTACTGCTTGTTAAGGCCAAATTCTGGCAGTTCGCGGTGAGCTGTGTCTGTGTCCTGCTCCGCGTTTGAGGCCTGCATGGCCTCCTCGGCACCATCTTGGAAGTCGCAGTTCGGCTCCGGAAGTCGCTTTGCAGGGGTAAGGTACTTGGTGACCTGCTGCTGTTCCAGTGTATCCTGTACCTTGCTGTGCTCTGCATCATCTGCATCTGTGGCTACCATATCCTTTCCTACCTGCAGAAGCACGCACCCTGGAAGGCTACAAGGGCATGGTCACGTGAGTTGGTACTTTAATTGTACTTTGGGGTATTTTATTGGTGTTATCAGGCAGTTGTCAGACCCAGTCCACATTGGTAGTGAGGGGGTGGGGCTCATATATCTCCATCACCCACACTCACCAGGACATTATATTTGGGCATAGACACTCATGCTCACCCATAAATACCTCATTACTCACCTTTATACCTGCACCTAGCCATCTTCAATCAAGCATTCATTGCATCATAGATGTACACTGGCGACACACTTTATTCGAGCTCGGCTAGTCCCACGAATTCAGGTATACCCGGGTGTATTGAGGTTTGTGACTGTTTTCTGCCCGAGTGCATTGGGTTATTTTCCAGGCAGGGATTGAAGCATTTTATTCCCGCTGGCTGCAATACTGCACAGTATATATATATATACTGCATTACAATTCATGAATTTATGCCATCTGGTAGACACGCGAAGCATTGCAGCCTATTAAATCCTAATCGTTATCATTTAACAGATCAGCCGCCCGTCAGCCAGGCATGAACCCAGGCTGGGAAGGCAAACACAACGGGGCTTGTCAGAGGTGAGGAGCGGCGCATTCCAGGTATCTGCCAGGTACATACTGGGTATTTGCTCGAATAAAGTGTGTCAGTGCAGTATAACCATCACGGTCATTAGAGCACTATTATTGAACTCTGTTCACCTACCCTATCCTCAATACATCATAGTAGCTCATGACCCAAGAAGGTCTTATCAATACAAACCAGGACCACAGGATTCCTGCAGCAGTTTTAGAGACTGATTGTCCATATATGTTTTAATACATATGGTGATACACAGACAGGATGGAGTGTTTATCTGAGGACTCAGACACCAGTCAGAACAAATCCACATCATATGCATATAACTGCACTGACAATACTAAAAGAAGCAAACAAGCAGCTCAGGTTTTTGAGGGTTCAACCCTGCCTATTGATGATGAAGACATCGATTTGCCCATGTTTTTCAATAAATTTGAAAAAGTCTTATCAACAGACATACGTTTGTGGTGGGACATAACAACTTTAGAAAACTATAGAATGATGAAGCGATTACCAAGGGGTCTGAGAATCACCAAAACACCTTCCTTTGCGTTTCCATCAAGGGAATTTGAAACCAAATGGATCAGACTCCTTGATGAATGCTCCTTCCGACTAATTGATTTAATCATCGAACATAAAATGGAAGAGAAAAAAATTACATCAAAGACAGTTACAGAACTACAATCAAACTTAAATAACTTAACTGATATGGATGATTTTGTTTTTTGTGATGAAAAACTGAGTAAACACATTAAATCAATGGAGCAGGAATAGATGACACAAAAACAAAAGAAATATGAGAGAGACAAGATGGACTATGTTCATAATCAAATATACATGTGGCAAAAGCCTATACAACATAGGAATGCTAACAATAATAAAAATCAAAAAAGGAATACACAAAGAGAGAGAGAAAACCCAACTAAATCAACACCAAATAAATCCATCTTAAAGAATAGATCAGAATTGTCCAGCATGTCAGACACATCAGATATTGAGATCCGTCCATCATCAGTGTCCTTTTCCAGAGGTCCAGACACAGAGAGCTATTCCCGTGACCAGGGGGAACAGGATAATAGATCGTCAACTTCATACTCACGGAGATATGAATCATCCTCCTCCTACCAATCTAAGGCCCCAAAAAACGGTTTAAAAGAACAAGGCGCTCGGCCAAAAGAAAGGAGTCAGAAAGAAAAAAAGAGAAAGATGGACACTTAACTATAGAAAATAACAATGTTATTAATATATCTGGTATACCTTTGAAAAATTAGGAAATTATACTGTTAAATAAGGGTCTGAATTTTGCTTTAAATGATAATTTTGATCTTTTTTCTACTGTTATTGATGTACAGAGATTCATTAGAAAACTGTTATTGAAAAAATGGTTTAAGAATAAGAATGATTCCTCTGCAACCTTGTCTCCACCAGGGGCTTCTATCACCAGAGAGCCTCTGATGGATACAATGAAGCAAGATCAATTGAGCTTTAGAGAATACACAACCATTCAAGATCTTACTGATCTTTTGAATGAACATGAAGAAGAGGAAGATGAGGATATTAGTACATTCCTTACACATAGCAAAAACTCAGGTCTTAAGAATAAGTCGCTTTTCTGTCCCACATACAATAAAGGACCCTTTTTGGAAACATTTGAAAAGTTGGTTGAAAGAGACTTACAAATACTTGCAAAGGGTTTTACATTCTCCAGCATAAGACCAGACAACCTTAACAAAGAAGAAAGGAACACACTTCACCAATTAAAAACAAATGAAACAATAATCATAAAAAATGCCGATAAAGGCAGAGCCATCGTGGTTATGTCAAAAGAACAATATCTTAATGAAGCCATGAGGCAATTGAATGATAGGGTTTGCTATCTTAGACTGGAGAAGTCCAACTACAATATACCTTTCTGAACTTAATACTCTGATTGATCTGGGTAGAGAGTTGCGGGTATTATCCAATCAGGAATGTCAGTATCTAATTAACCGTTTCCCCACCATACCTGTATTTCACCATCTCCCGAAGATCCACAAATCCCTGGTCAATCCACCAGGGAGACCTATCATCTCTAGCATTGGATCTTTGGGAGATGGTGTGTCCAGGTATGTGGATGTTTATCTACAACCTTTGGTGAGAGCACTCCCCTCCTATCTCAGAGACTCTTCACATTTACTCACTATGTTAAACAAAATCACTTGGTGTCACAATTATTTCTGGGTAACACTAGACGTGACATCCTTATACACTATTATCATTCACGACTTGGGTATCCAAGCAGTCACACACTTTCTTAACACTTCTAATTTACACACTCCACAAATCACATTTTTGTTAGATTGTATTATTTTTCTTCTACAACACAATTATTTTTTATTTGATCACCATTTTTATCTTCAAAAACAGGGCACGGCAATGGGGACTTCGTTTGCACCTTCTTACGCGAATTTATTTATGGGATTTTGGGAAAACACACACATTTTCGGTGTCACTAATCCATTCCGTAACAATATAGTTTTTTATCGTCGGTACATTGACGACCTCATTCTGATATGGAGGGGAGACTGTTCCACCTTGAGGGACTTTATTAATTATCTTAACGATAATACATTCAATATAAAGTTTACCTCATGTATACATATTAATCATATCAATTATTTGGATATTAATCTATATGTAGATACTGACCTCAAAATTCAGACAAACCTGTTTCGAAAACCTAACACCCGCAACTCCCTTCTCAGGGCCAATAGGAGTCACCGTAAGCCATTATTACGTGGCATCCCAATCGGACAATACCTTAGATTAAGGAGGGTATGCTCCACTAAAGAATCTTTTTTGAAGGAATCAAAAAAACTAAGCGAGAGATTTAGAGACAGAGGGTACTCTGAGCCAGATATACAATCAGCCTTTGAAAAGGCCTTGAACACAGAAAGAGAAGAACTACTAACCACCACTGTTGTTAATTCCAACTCAAAATATAGGCATTCAAAACAACAAGTCTCTGAAACACCACTTTTCATCACTACGTATAGTAATCAGTCTAAACTTATCAAAAAAATTGTGGAGAAACATTGGAAAATATTACAACTAGACAAAGATCTTAACACAGTTGTATCAAATACTCCAAAATTTGTTTACAAAAAGGCCAAAACAATAGGATACCACCTATCACCAAGTCTTTTTATCTCAGACTTAAAAAACAAAACACTTCCTAAGGGGTTCCATAAGTGTGGGAATTGTTCATATTGTAAGTATGCTACTCCACTGTCAGAAATTGTTAACAAACATACAGGTCAAAAATATAAAATTACCCATTTTATGACATGCAACACAAATTATGTGGTATATAAATTGAACTGTGTTTGCGGAAAAATATATATCGGTAGGACAATACGTCCGCTAAAAATTAGGATCTCAGAACAACTTAGATCAAACAAAAAGAATGATCTAAATTTGCCTGTAGCTAAACATTTCTGTGACTACCCATATGGCTCCATAGAAACATTTACATTTAATGCATTGGAGTATATCCCCAAACATACAAGGGGAGGCAACAGAGAAGGGACACTCAACAAAAGAGAAATGTTCTGGATTTATACCCTCGGGTCATTATCACCCGGGGGTATAAATACAGACTGGGAATTGAAACATTTCCTATCATAATTGTGTATAGATTAATGACTAGGGTATTTTTTGTTGAATGAGTGTGATCAGGAAATCTCTCTTTGAACAGGATTTTCATAGCCCACTAGCTCTGTACATATGGTTGTCAATTGCATTTTATTATTTTTGTAACATTCTGCTCCTACTATACATCTATATAGATTAACTTAGTATTTTTCTATTTTTTATTTGAAACTGTGATGTCATTATGTCCTCCGATTTGTATATGTATTTTTTAGTTGTTTTTAAATATATCTTGCTTTACTTCAGTAGTTGATTATTCAGCAAGATATCTGTGCCTTTTTTCCCCCTTGATTGATTAGTTTTCTACATTCCCCACTGACAAGTGTGCCGTTTTTGGGTTGCTATGACAACCCATACTGTGTATACACACAGATCATTTCCTGCCTTAATGCGATACGTCACTTCCGGTTTGGAATGACAAGTGTGCCGTTTTTGGGTTGCTATGACAACCCATACTGTGTATACACACAGATAATTTCCTGCCTTAATGCGACACGTCACTTCCGGTTTGGAATGACGATCGCAGCACACTCATTGATTTAGAGGCAGAGAAAGAGTTTAGCTCTCTAACAGTTCTCCTGCTGCCACACTTAGTGAAATGATCGTGTTTATATGTTAAATGAGCTATATTATCCACCACAAAGCCTCGCGCATTGCACGACGTCACTTCCGGTTTAGGTGATCACCGCGTCACTTCCGGTTTTCGCTGCAAACGGGGATTTTTTCAATTATGGTTAATTCAGACCACTATAAGAGGGGGAACAATGCACACCTACCTACACTCTCTGACGAAGAGCCTTATAGGCGTGAAACGCGTAAGAGAAGGAGGCTTTTGGCACCCATCCCTGTCTGCACCATGAAGTTATAATAAAGGACTTTTATTTTACTGCTGCTGTTCCAGTGTATCCTGTACCTTGCTGTGCTCTGCATCATCTGCATCTGTGGCTACCATGTTATGATCACTGTTACCCAAATGTTCCAGGACTTGAATATTTGTTATTACTTCTACATTGTTAGATATGACCAAATCCAGAACTGCCCCTCTCCTGGTTGCCATCCTGGTTGTCATCGTCGATTGGATATATGTTTTAACCCCTTGATCCCCCTATTTCTCCTGTTCCACATTGTAACAAGGGCTTTGGATGTTCCTTTCTGGGGTTGCAGCAGAGGGATTTATCAGTGTCACCTCTTGCCATTCTGAGAGACTTCAATTGTTGGTTTGAACTAGTATTTGTTTGCATCCTCCACCTTGACTACCAATTATTTAAGGTAAGCGCCCGTTTTTTTTCTTGCACTGTATCCCACGACCACTGCTTGGACTTCAATCTTCATCTCTCCGCTCCCTGACCTCGGCAAGGCAATCACTTTTCTACTCATATACACTGGCGACACACTTTATTCGAGCTCGGCTAGTCCCCCGAATTCGGGTATACCCGGGTGTATTGAGGTTTGTGACTGTTTTCTGCCCGAGTGCATTGAGCTATTTTCCAGGCAGGGATTGAAGCATTTTATTCCCGCTGGCTGCAATACTGCACAGTATATATATATATACTGCATTACAATTCATGAATTTATGCCATCTGGTAGACACGCGAAGCATTGCAGCCTATTAAATCCTAATCATTATCATTTAACAGATCAGCCGCCCGTCAGCCAGGCATGAACCCAGGCTGGGAAGGCAAACGCAACGGGGCTTGTCAGAGGTGAGAAGCGGCGCATTCCAGGTATCTGCCAGGTACATACTGGGTATTTGCTCGAATAAAGTGTGTCGGTGCAGTACCCGGTACCGGCAAGTATTGTCTACGTTACTTACATACTTACTTATACGTCAGGTCACCGTACTCTCGGCCCGAGAACCAGCCGCTTCCTCTCCTGCTGTTAATCCCCAGCCCGCAAGCGCAGATAGCAGCTCTGACGTAAAAATTCCGCCCCCCAAGCCTCACGCAGGCGAACTGCAAGAATGTAGGGGTATCCTCAATCAGTGTGGTGCAGTTTGAAATGGCCTTCTATCTCTTCGATACTGGACGTAAAAAGGTAGCCAACATTTATAATCTCCTAACGGGCAGCGCCCTGGCTTGGGCTTCCCTGGTCTGGGAGCAACATTCTGACCTTACCCAGGATTACCCGGCCTTTAAAGCTGAATTCCAGCAAATGTTCGATTCTCCTGCAAACCGGGAGATGGCATCTGTTTGTCTCCTACAGATTACCCAAGGGGCGATGAACAGTGACGCAGTATGCCGTGGAGTTTCGGACCGTCGCAGCCGAGACTAACTGGGGGCAGGAGGCTCTCATCTCTGTATTCTGGCAAGGCCTGGCCGATCCCATCAAGGATGATTTCGCTCGTCAACCAAGGCCAGATCAATTGGAGGTTCTCATCGAACAAGCAGTCCGAGTGGATCAACGTATCCAGGTACGCCCTTCGAGCGTCAGCGCACTTGCGCTCATAATTTTCAACCTCCCTTCCTCAGTACTCCTGGCAGTACAACTGCGGTTAATAGTGCTATTACTCCTCTTCGTCCTGCCCTGGAGCCACCAGAGCCAATGCAATTGTGAGTACAACGCATCCGCATACCTATACGGCAATTCCGCTATGCCGGGGGATTGTGTTTCTACTGCGGATCCGCTGAACACCTGGTCCGGGAATGCCCACTGCGGCTGGGAAATGGGAACACCTAGTGAGTACGAGGGGCTCTATCTGGGTGTCATGTCTCCTCGTCCCCTCCATAAGGGAGAAATCCCTAAGAAACTCACAATACCCGTCTCTCTTACAGGCGATAAGTTTCAGACCACGACCACAGCGTTCATTGACTCTGGAGCAGGAGGAAACTTTGTGGATCTAGAATTTGTCAGACTGAATCACACTGGTCGGTATAGATGGACTTCCTCTTTACCCTGCATACATCTCCTTAGAGACGGTCCCTCTCCTTCTGACCTCACACTCTCACAGGAGACATTAGTCCTTGATGCCATCCATGCTCCTGGAATACCCATTACCCTTGGCCTTCCCTGGTTACAGCTTAACAATCCGCAGATTGACTGGACTTCCTCTTCCCCAATCACTTGGAATCCGAGGTCAGTTGAGGCTTTCCAACTCTTAGCCAATACCTCCATCGCTGAGAATACTCTTCCCCCTGTCTACCACCAGTTCAGGGACGTTTTCAATAAGGTCCAGTCAGATCTTTTGCCACCTCACAGGACCTACGATTTTCCGATCGATCTTGTTCCGGGTTACTGCTTGCCCAAGTCCAACACCTACCCCTGTCTTTACCAGAGTCACAGGCCATGGATGAATATATCTAGGAGAACCTCAAGAAAGGTTTCATTCACCCTTCCAACACCCCAGCAGGGGCTGGCTTTTTCTCCGTGAAAAAGAAAGATGGCTCGTTAAGACCTTGCATTGATTACAGGGGTTTGAACCGCATCACTTGGGTAAGAATCGTTACCCCCTTCCCTTTATTACCTAACTGTTCGATAAATTACAGGGGGCGAAGATTTTTTCCAAGTTGGATCTACGTGGTGTAAGGTCCGTGGGAACACCTCTCTCTAAGGGGGTTCCTCCCGCGACTTTACCTGCCTCCGCTCCAGCTCTGCCTCCTCGCCGCCGCGGGCGGGATCTTCCTTCTCCTCCGCTTCCCGTGGCGGCTACTGAACACCCGCTTGTGCGCGCACATCCGAGGACCTTTACGTCCTCCCTCAGGAGGTGTTCCCGGCCCCAGCTGAGGCCGCGCGCGCCTCTTCCGTGCGGCGCACACGCCTGATGCGCGTGCACCGCTCACAAGCTGCACATCTAGAGCAGCTGTGGTAAGTTTCTTCCTACCAATCCCTATCTTCCCTGGGGCCGCTCCCTCGTTACTCCCCCTCTCCCTATTGGTCCTTCCTCCTACAGCTGCGGCACACTTTATTCTAACAAATCACCGGTTTGTCCCTGGCATGTTCCTGGAATGCCACGCTGTTCACCCGGAGCATGCCGCGGTCCCAGCCAGGGGTCATGCCCGGCTGACGTGCGGTTGATGTGTTATTTGATAATGGTTCAGGATTTACTAGGCTGCAATGCTTCGCGTGTCCGCCAGATGGCATAAATTCATGAATTGTAATGCAGTGTATATATATATATATATATATATATATATATATATATATTATATATATATATTATATATATATATATATATATATATATATAAATATATATATATATATATATATATATATATATAAAAAAAAAAATATATATATATATATATATATATATACTGTATAACAACAACCCCTATAACCCTTAACATACAGTACTGTACACATACAGTACTGTATACTGTATGCACATCAATGATACTATAGGCCGGCGGGGGCGAGATGTGTTTGCAGCAGAGGGAGAACCGCTGCTCTCTCTCTCTCTCTGCGCAAACATCGGCACATTAAAAATGATTTAAAATAAATTTTTATTCATAGTGTAGATGTGCAGGGGGTCTCCCGAGCTGAACCGCATTGGTTTCAGGTCCGGGGACCCCCTGCTTCCCGAGATACAGCCCCCTTTATGAGGTGCCGGTATCCCTCTGCATTTCAAGGTCCCGATCACGTGACCGCGGCATGTAAACCAAGCAGAGGGATACCGGCACCCCCTAAAGGGGCCTGTATCTCGGGAAGCAGGGGGTCCCCGGACCTAAAACCACAGCGGTTCTGCTCCGGAGACCCTCTGCACATCTACAGTGTGAATAAAACACATATATAAATAAACACTCATTCCTTACCTTTGCGGCTATGTGCTATGGTAACGAAGCAGCATGACTGTATTTTTAATAATATTGTACAGTGAGCAGGGGGTTCCATGAGCCACAAATCAAAGCTCAAGGGACCCCCTGCTCCTGCACAATATTATTAAAAATACAGAAATGCTGCTTCATTACCATAGCTGATAGCCGCTAAGGCAATGAAGGGGTTAACCCACCGTGCCCGCTTAATTGTGGGTAGCGGGGGTGGGTGAAGGGGGTATTTGGCCCTTGGTGTGAGTTTAGGACTTGCGGGGGGGTTGCGGTGCACTTAACCCCTTCACAGCCATAGCAGTTAATACCGCTACGGTCATGAAGGGGTTAACCCCTCCCGCTACTCCCCCGCAAGCCCTAAACAACCATTGTTGAGGCTAATACCCCCTTCACCCACCCCCGCTACCCACAATAAAAAAAATTCACACACAGCAGCCGCCCAAAAAATAAATAAATAAATCTAAATAAATAAATAAATACATGAATATAAATAAATACATTTAAAATACATTTTTATTCATAGTGTAGATGTGCAGGGGGTCTCCGGAGCTGAACCGCGTTGGTTTCAGGTCCGGGGTCTACCCTGCTTCCCGAGATACAGCCCCCTTTATGAGGAGCCGGTATCCCTCTGCATTTAAAGGTCCCGATCACGTGACCGCGGCATGTAAACCAAGCAGAGGGATATCGGCACCCCATAAAGGGGCCTGTATCTCGGGAAGCAGGGGGTCCCCAGACCTAAAACCAAAGCGGTTCAGCTCCGGAGACCCCCTGCACATCTACACTATGAATAAAAATGTATTTTAAATGTATTTATTTATATTCATATATTTATTTATTTATTTAGATTTATTTATTAATTGTGCTGCTGCTGTGTGTGAATTTTTTTTATTGTGGGTAGCGGGGGTGGGTGAAGGTGGTATTATCCCCAACGGTGTTTGTTTAGGGCTTGCGGGCGGGTAGCGGGTGCACTTAACCCCTTCACGACCGTAGCGGTATTAACTGCTCCGGTCGTGAAGGGGTTAAGTGCACCCGCAACCCCCCCCCGCAAGTCCTAAACTCACACCAAGGGCCAAATACCCCCTTCATCCACCCCCGCTACCCACAATAAAAAAAATTCACGCACAGCAGCCCCACAATTAATAAATAAATCTAAATAAATAAATAAATACATGAATATAAATAAATATTATTTATTATATTAACCGTTATTATATTAACCGTTATTAACTGCTACAGTCATTAAGGGGTTAACCCACCCTCACCCACCACTCGGGACGCCTACATACCCTCCCACACTAACCCTCACGCCGTGAGGCCTAACCCCCTCACCCAGTACCCACAAGGGAGGCCTACACACATACCGTTGGGGAACCCCCCCCACCCCCAGTACCCACAATAAAAACAATAGTGACCCACAATAAACATCATTATATTTATTAAATACATTACCCACCCCCTGTGCCCCCCCATAAAAACAATATTTATCCTTTTACAGACAGGGTTCATAACGCAGCCCCACGCGAGTCCCCCGGTGGGCTGGCGGGGCACCTGACAGACCTACAGGGTACCAGCAGCCCTTTTCAAACAGGTTCTGGAGGCCTGCTGGTGGGTCCCGCCAGCACCATGGCCCCCAGGTGGTCTCCTTGTGTCACCGTGGGCCACAATTGGGTCCCCACGGTAGGCCCAAGGATGTCTGGGAGCCCCGGGTCAGACCCACAGGTTTCTGCGGGGCCTTGGGTGGTTCCCACGGGGGTCTGGGGAACTCACGGGTGCTCACTACGGGTCCGCAGTGCCCCCACAGAAGTGGGACCACACATCTTCATCCTCACACCTACGGGTCGGCGGTGCTGCCACAGAAGTGGGACCACACAGCTTCATCCCCGCAGACTACGGGTCCGCGGTGCCCCCACAGATGTGAGGCCACCGCTTCATCCCCGCATGTGTCACCCGTGGAACCACAAGCCTGGTACCCGTGAGATACCCAAGGAAACCACAGGTGGTCTCCAGAGGTCTCACGCGGAACCACGGAACAAACCCTGAATGTAAAAAAAATAAACCTGGCCTATACATTCAATACATACACCCCCCCCCCAACACCTACAGTACAATAATATGCAAAATAACTATTATCCAGATATGGATAATAGATTAATTGCCCATTATTAAAAACATTAACTAGCATATTCAAATAAATAATAAAGTGCTACTGACCTCATCAAGAAGAAGTCTCCGTCGCCAGCAACATTCTTGTCTTGTCCACAAAATACATTGCCAAAAACAAAGCCAATACATTGCAATTACATTCAGATATCAATTAACCCCTCAAACACCTTATCGGATAATAACCGCAAAGGTAATTAAGGGGTTAAGCCACAGTGGCCCGATACCCACCTTTCACCCATGAATTTGTACAGTTGCTTCATCATGCAACTATATATACAGTATATATATACATTACAATGTACATTACAGTATATACTGTACATTACAGTATATACTGTACATTACAGTATATACTGCATTACAATTCATGAATTTCTCGGCTTCAAAGACAACAGCTCGCAAACGCCCCCATGCGTTTTTACACGTCATTGCAGTATTGCATCCAGCGGGAATAAAATGCTTAAATCACAGCTGCGAAAATAACGCAATACACCTCGGGAGACAACGACACAAAACCGCACATCACCGGGATATTCTGAAATTCGCGGAGCTAGCCAAGTAAGAATAAAGTTGGTCGCCACTGTACTTATACCTTGCTCAGCCATTCATTCTTTGGCTGATCATAGCTTTGTATGACCTGTGTTAACCACGGTCGTGCCTGCCTCAGTTCCTGTCTCTTTGTCTCCTTAGTCATCCCTTGTGTACCGAACCGGCCTGGCTTTGGATCCGCTCTTGACTTCTACCTTTGGTTTGTATCCTGACCTCCTGGACTCCCCGACCCCTTTACCTTGGTTTGTGGACTCCGACCTACCTCCCGGCTCTGGACCCCAGGCTCTCGGTACCAACTATCTTCTGGAACCTCCCTTCTCGTCTGGCGAGTATCTTACTTTATCTTATACTCCCAGACGGTTCCAGACGCCTATTTTCCACTTTCCAGGCGTGTCCCCATAGCTGTGGGTGCAGTTTGTTACCCATCTCACCCCAGTTTCGGGGTCCCTCCTTGTCCGTGGTGAGCACAGTGTAACACATGGGGCCTATAATCTGGTGCGCATCAGACAGGGGGACGAATGGAAGACGGCTTTCAACACACATAGCGGCCACTACGAGTACCTTCTAATGCCCTTCGGGCTATGTAATGCTCCAGCAGTCTTCCAGGACTTCATTAACAACGTTTTTCTTAAGGTACTCAACATTTTTGTAATAGTTTACTTGGATGACATATTGATTTTTTCCAAGGATCTCCATGATCATATTCGCAAAACTTCCTACGTTCTCTCTCATCTCCGTGAACACCATATGTACGCCAAGCTGGAGAAGTGCACCTTTCATCAGACCTCTACTCAATTCCTGGGTTACATAATTTCTGACGAGGGTTTTATGAGGGATTTCGGTAAACTTCAGGCAGTGACTGAATGGCCAAGACCCAATACCATCATGGCCATACAACGCTTTTTGGGATTCGCGAATTACTATCGTAAATTTATACGTAATTTTTCTACCATTGTGACACCCCTCACAGCCCTTACGAAGAAAGCGGCCGTTACAGCTGCTTGGTCACCCGAGGCTCTGTCCACCTTCAAGGTACTCAAGGAAGCTTTTGTATCCACTCCTATCCTCCATCATCCTAACATCGATCTTCCCTTCGTGGTGGAAGTCGACGCCTCCTATTGCGGCACAGGGGCAATTCTGTTTCTGAAACCTATGCTGCAAGACAAGTTAGATCCCTGTGCATACTTCTCCAAGAAGTTCTCATCTGCTGAGATGAATTACGACTTGGGTAACAAGGAGATCCTGGCCGTGAAGATGGATCTCCAAGAGTGGAGACATCTCTTGGAGGGATCGAAAGAGCTGTTTACTATCCTCACGGATCACAAAAACCATCTGTACATCGAGAAAGCCCGACGCCTTGGTCCACGACTGGCTCGTTGATCTCTTTTTTTTCCAGATTCGATTTTCACCTTTCTTATATTCCCGGGACAAAAAATGTAAAGGCGGATGCACTTTCCAGACAACATTCCTCTGAAGAGAGAGCAGAGGAGTCCTTGGAGACCATCCTTCCACAGGAGAGGATTCTCACCACATCTACCTTCAAGAACCTTGATAAGATTATGCATTCTCAGAGACGCATTCCTAAGCACTTGGCGGTTCCTGACAACAAACACTTCGTAGCCCCCAAATTTGTTCCTGAAGTCCTGAGTTGGGGCCACTCTTCAAAATCCACAGGTCATCCAGGTTTTAAAAAGACAATTGACCTTATTCGTCGCAATTTGTGGTGGCCTAAAATGTCCCAAGATATTTTAGAATTTACCCACGCTTACTCTACATGTGCACAGAACAAGACACCCCGTCAAAACCCCCAAGATTTTCTGTTACCTTTACCAGTCCCCGATCGTCCCTGTTCCCATATTTCGATGGATTTCATTGTGGAGTTGCCCAAATCCAGAGGAATTAACACAATCTTGGTGGTCGTTGATAGATTCTCTAAAATGGCCCATTTTATTCCACTGAAAGGACTACTCACCTCTCCCGTCCTTGCTGATATCTTTACGGATCAAATTTTTCGGATACATGGGTTTCCTTCCCCATTGTTTCTGACAGAGGGTCCCAGTTTGTGTCCATGTTGTGGAGAACTTTCACCAAGAGATTGGGCATCTCTTCCTCCTTCTCCTCTGCTTATCATCCACAGTCCAATGGACAGACGGAGAGAATTAACCAGTCCCTGGAAAAGTACCTAAGATGCTTTATTTCTGACTCCCAGGATGATTGGACTCAACTCCTTCCTTGGGTGGAGTATGCTGTTAATTCTGCCAAGAATGAAGCCACCCGTGAGTCGCCCTTATTTATAAATTATGGGTTTCACCCTCCCTGCTTGCCCATCTCCAACCTTCCTTCTGGGGTACCGGCCGTAGACGAACGCATTTCTTCTCTCCAAGCAGCATGGTCCAGGATTCAGACTACCCTTCTCGACTCCTCCCGCAGATCTAAACTTCAGGCCAATCGCCGCCATCGACCTGCGCCCAGGTATGGCTCTCCTCTAAAAATATCCACTTAAAGGTACCATCCCCAAAATTGGCACCTAAATTACTGGGTCCTTTTCCTATTTTAGAACAGATCAATCCTGTGGCATTTCGCCTCCAGCTACAGTACCACACAGTATAAAGATCCCCAATGTTTTTCATGTCTCTCTCTTAAAACCTTTCGTCACCAGTAATTTATTCGCGGACAAGACTCGCAAGCCGGATCCAGTTACCATCCAAAATAACGAAGAGTATGAGGTTCAATCTCTATTGGATTCCCGCGTGTCCAGGGGTCAACTCCAGTTCCTGGTGCAATGGAAAGGTTTTGGACCTGAGGAGAGGTCTTGGGTTCCTTTAAAGGACAATCACGCTCCGGCTCTTTTTAGAGCCTTTAGAAGGAGGTTTCCGGAGAAACCTTTTGAGGACCGTCCAGAGGCCGTTCCTGAAGAGGGGGCTACTGTTAGGAATCTGATTTCTCAGTGCCGTCCGCGCAACACACAGACTAACCTCAGGGAGACTCAGGGCGTGCTGCGCAACCTCTGCTTACCTGCCTCTACAGGCCGTCAGCTCCTCCATCGGCGCAGGGTCCGTCGGCAGTTCCGCCGCTCATCCTCCTTCTCAGTGGCAGGCACGGGTCCTCTGTCCCGCGCGCACACGTGTGCCCTCCTACAATGCTGGTCACGTGCAAACGCAGCTTACAGAGCGCGCGCCCATCATCCACTCTTCTACTTCCACTCCTGGTGTGAGGCTCCATCCCCGTACACTGCATGGGTGTAATCAGAGTGCTACCAGTGCTCACCTGGGTTGTATCAGCCACACCTATCCAGAAAGGCTCCCTGCAGTCCTCCTGACCCGCCCCCATACTTGATTGGTCAGCCCAGCCTTATCTAGCATCTCTGAGCCCTCACTCATCGCTCGACATAGTCTCTGTATGGAAGTGTTTGGTGTTCTCTCGGTTACTACATGTTTTGACACGGCTCGTACAACTACCCCTTTGGCTCTCGACTTGGGCTCTCCTTAGACTACGTATACTGTGGCATCCCACGATCATGGCTTGGACTTCAACCTTCCTCATCTCTCTGCTCCCTGACCTCCTCAAGGCAATCACTATTCTACTCCTATACCCGGTCCCGGCAAGTATTGTCTACATTACTTACATCTGGCCTGGCAACGCTTAGTACCACACTCCGGATGCGCTCCCTTTGCTGCGGGTGAGTGTATTCCTACCTCCCCCTTCAGCACAGGATATGGGTCTGGTCTGTTGGCAACACTGGCATAACAGACACTCATAACAACTAGACAGATCTTCTACCTTGGGCAGGGTTCTCGCACAATAATTTATGGAACGAGTCTACGATGGATTCACCGTTCTTCATTAATTCCGGCTTTCACCCATCAGTCCTCCCCATGACAGGATCCAGATCCGGGCTCAGTTACAGAACTCATGGTAGAGGATTCAAGGAAACAGTTTCCCTTCAGAAGAAACAGGCGGACCGAAAGGTACGAGGAATCCTAGCATACCAACCAGGGGATAAGGTGTTGCTTTCTACCAAGAACATTCGACTAAAAGTGCCCACAGAGAAACTAGCACCCAGATTCATTGGTCCATTTACTATCTCCGAGAGGATAAATCCGGTGGCCTATCGCTTACAATTACCATATTCCATGTGCATCCCATCCGTTTTCCACACATCACTCCTGAAACTATGTATACATAATCCTCACTCTTTTACCTCATCCTCACCACCAAAACCCCTAATTATAGAAGGACAGCAAGAATTTGAGATGCAGTCAGTACTGGATTGAAGGTTATCCAGGGGAAGGCTCCAGTACCTCGTCCATTGGAGGGTCTTTGGCCCCGAGGAGTGATCCTGGATCTCTCGGGATCAGTTAAACGCTCCTAGGCTCATCTGGGCATTCCACTCAAGGTACCCTCTTAAGACATTCCTGGGATGCCCGGAGGTCAGTCCTGAAGTGGGGGAGTAGTGTGAGTATCAGTTAAGGCCCCAGCCCCGTCACGCATCTCGCGACATCACTAATGACGCGTGCCTGCCGCAATCTGTGCCCAGGCACCGCTTTGCTGGAATGGAAGACACCGCAGGGACCGTTCCCAGGCTCTGCCTCCATGATCCATCCTGTGACATCATAGGAGTCACATGTCAGCCACAGCCTGCGTGCAGGCGCTGCCCTCCTAGGAAGACTGACACCGTGGGGACCGCCTCCAGGTCCCGCCTCCGTGATGACATGGGCATTGCACTGCTCATGCAGAATACATGCAGATGCCGCACAGACTCAGGCACTCAAGGGGTTAACAGGATCACTTATTCCACAGCTGCTACGGGCTATGCCTCTGCCTATCACTATACAGCATACTGATGATGCTCACTCCCTGCAGCCTTCCCATTGGCTCTCTGTCCTTTATATGCTCAGCCAGCCCTTGCAAATTGGCTGAGCATAAACTTTCTTGTGTACTTACCTCCTTGCTTCCTGTTGCCTTGCCTTGTTCCTGCTTTGTATTTTTGACCTCAGCATTGCACCTAGACTCCCGACTTCTCAGAACCCTTGAAGATGACTAATGACTCAACTACTCTTCTCTCTCTACCCCCGAACTCTGGCTCTGCATCAATGACTATCCAACCTTCTCCTCTACTTGATCACAGCAAGTACCTAGACAAATCAGACCTCTCCTACCCTGACCCGGCTACACGACTACCACTCTGCACTCTGGACATGCCTGCCCGGTCGTGGCTATCAATATCCCCACCTAGGCCTCATGGTCCTGCCTTGTTTGTGGTGAGTACTCGTGACATAAGGTAAGGGAGCGTCTAATCCATCCTGAGAGGCCTAAGCACCCACCATGAAATAGCTACATTATTTAACCCATTCATAACCGTAGCGGTTAGCCACAAAGGTAATGAAAGTCTTGTTTTATTTTAATGACTTAGGGGGCTATGCACTAAGCTCAATGGGTTTGCGTTCTGATGTTCAAAAAAAGCACGTCCGTTAAAAAGTGAGGCCGGGGACGCGATTCACTAAGGCCTTGAGCCCATTTTTTAACTTACGTGCTCAAAACACCCACAGCGTACGTGTTGCTTTTTTCCCCCTGCTAGCGTTCTTAAACTTCACGTATGCTAGCAGTTAGAAAAAAAAGCCGCATGTAACATTTGCATGGAGATTTGCCATCTCCATGCAAGGCTGTTACAGGCGACCGTACACTAAATAAATACATTTGAATAATAGTGTACATGAGCAAGGGGTCTCCGGAGCTGAACAGCATTGGTTTCAGGTCAGAGGACCCCCTACTTCAGGAGATACAGGCCACGTTATGGAGTGTCGGTATCCCCTGCAGAATTTCAATGTCCTGGTCACGTGACGTGGACGCTTGAAAGTGCAGAGGATACCGGCACTCCATAACGGGGCCGTATCTCCTGAAGTAGGGGGTTTTAAAAGGGGAGTTATCCCTGTTCAGGAAATGTGCCTCTAATCCAGCAGTGTGGTGGTTAACTGCTGGTAGTCAATTAACCAACACCACCTGCCTGATTAGGTTCTTAGAATAGCCTGTCTTTGAGACAGGAAGTGAGATTGTTCCTGAGTCTCACAAGTTGTGGGACTGACCATAGGGACAGATGTCTTGAAGCCTGCCAGAAGAAACAGCACGCTGCCTGCAAGACACAGGGGAAAGAACCTCTAAACCTGAATGCTGACATAGCCTGAGGAAAAAGGCAGCAACCCAGGAACAGAGAAGACTTTCCCTCCAACTACAAGAAACAGATAAGACTTTCCTTTATAAGACTTTTGGTATATCTGCACATATCAAGATATATGTTTGGGGCTGGGAGACATGCTTATCTAAAGGGAGTTGTGGACTGCATAGGTTTCACTAGAAATACTCCCAAGTGGAACAGAAGCGTTGTTTGACCCTTTTTTTGAATATGTTTGGATGTTTTTTCTTATGCTAAAGAAACAGGCGCAATAAAAGCCTTATTTAATTTCACCTTAACAAGTATCCCTTGCATACCTCTGCGCACGTGGCCTTTGAAGTTAAAAGGGGCCCCGGAGATTGCCTGTGAAAATTTTTTTTGTGCTTTTTGCCTACAAACAGCCTGAGCAACATAAACAAAGGACTCGTGCAGCAGAGACCAGAGTTAAAGGGATACACACCCAGGCTGGAAATCTATACTGCACTGAAACCCACAAAACCACAGATGGACTCTTTTCCCCGATTCCAAGAGGATAGAGAGAGACTGTGCTGAAGCAGGTAAACCTTATTTGCCTATCACAATAAAGTGTAATATGGTCATTGAAAAAGGGGATTTGCCTTCCAGCCGTAGTCAGGGTTCAAGAAGTAATTTAGCCGTTAAAAGGGATAGGCGTTTGTTGTTTTCAAATGTTTCGCTGAAGCAGTGAATATAGATGGTGACCCATGAGCTTATTAGCGAAACGCAGCACAAACCCCAAACATGAATCTCATCCTGGGAGTATCCCTACAGTCCCACCTCCTCCCAACACTGCCCACAATTTTCAATTTGGCCCAGTATCTGAAGAGGAGATTATACAAGCGCTCCTCAAACTAAAACTAAGCAGCCAATGTGGACCCGAATTACTACAATCTAGGTTCCTACGACTTGGTGCCCCAGCCATTGCCAAACCTATTGCGTCCATAGTCAACTCTATCCTGTCTGCAGGCCATATCCTTAAGACCTGGAAAACTGCCAGAGTTGTCCCAATCTTCAAAAGTGGGGACAAAAACACTGTCTCAAACTACAGGCCAATCTCACTTCTCCCAATTCTATCCAAAGTCATGGAAAAATGTGTCCACTCCCAATTAAGCGATTTCTACTCCAAGACAAATTTCCCTTGCCAATTCCAATCTGGATTTCGCCCCAAACACTCCACCGTAACTACCCTGCTAAAAGTTTGCAATGAAATCCAGTGTGGAATGGAACGGGGACCACTCACTGGTGCAGTATTCCTAGATTTTGCAAAGGCTTTTGACACAGTCGATCATGCTATCCTGCTTAACAAACTCCAGAGCTCTGGAATAGGGAAACATGCTTTAAACTGGTTTCAGTCCTACCTATCAGGAAGATCCCAACATGTGTCCATCTCAGGCTCTAACTCCAACCCCCTGGATATCACCTGTGGTGTCCCGCAAGGCTCTGTTCTGGGGCCCCTACTCTTCTCAGTGTTCATTAATGATCTTCCCACAGCTTGTAAGGAAGCCTCAATATACATGTATGCAGATGACACAATCATATATGCACACAGTCATAGCCTCTCTGACCTTCAACATATACTTCAGTCTGACTTGTTGAGACTCGAAAACTGGATTTCCCAAAACAAACTGTTTTTAAACACTGACAAGACTGTAACAATGGTATTTGGGACCAAGACTAAATTTGTAAAGCTTCCAGTGACTGAGCTCCTGATTCGAACCAATGATAACACCACCCTAACACCTGTCACTAGTTTTAAATACCTGGGCTTATGGTTTGACTCCCACTTAACATTCGGGATGCACATTGATACCCTGACAACCAAGACCTACTGTATGCCAAACTAGGGGTACTTTACAGGAACAAATCCTCCCTAAGTCTCCTGGTCAGAAAGCGTATCACACAGCAGATGCTAATGCCAATTATTGACTATGGAGACATAGTATATGGCTCGGCTCCTCAAACCCACCTTAGCAAACTTGACACCTCTACAATTCAATTTGTTGTTTTGTTCTCCAATGCAACTACAACACACATCACTGCGAAATGCTCAAAGAACTAGATTGGTCAACACTAGAGTCTAGGCGCAAAGTTCACCTTTCCTGTCTTGCCTTTAAATTCTTCATGGGCAAGCTACCCAGCTACCTGAACAAGCTCCTCACCCCTACCACCTGCAGCACTTATCACCTGAGATCAGACTCCAAAAGACTATTCATGGTCCCAAGGCTCAACAAAGTATCCAGACGTTCATCCTTCTCCTTCCGTGCACCCCAAAACGGAAACAACCTACCAGAGACTCTCACATCCACCACCAGTTTAAGTTCTTTCAAATCTAAGGCTGTCTCACATTTTAACCTGTTCTGTAACTGTTTCATACGCTCATAATATACATTTTCTTTAACTGTGCACGCACTGTCTTGTATATAATGTATACCCTTTTCATTTATGTAACTGTACTTGTAACCATGTACTATTTGTTTTACTCTGTGCCCAGGACATACTTGAAAACGAGAGGTAACTCTCAATGTATTACTTCCTGGGAAAATATTTTATAAATAAAATAAATAAATGAGCGGTACTGATTCTGCAAGTACAGGCTGCCATATCGCATAGGACTACCAGCTGTGAATGGAGTATATGCAGAAAAGAGTGAAAATTGATGCAAGACTGTGCTGAAGCAGGGGAATTTTCAGTAAACAAGTGCTGAGGGTAAAATTGCCCTACAGGGGAAAAGGGAATTGCTGAGCTGTGTAAAAGGTAACCCAAAGTGTGAAGGGTGAATGCTATAATACCCAAGTTGAGACTGAAAATTACTGAACTCAAGCAGAAAACCACATTATTTGGCTAAAGCGGAGGGATTGCACCAATCAAGTAAATGGTGTAAAGTAAACAGAAGTTTTTACCTAGCAACTGCACATCCAGTATACCTAATGAGAGAGAATGCGTGCACAGCACTGCTGATATTGTAAAACTTACCCAAGAAAAATAAAAAGTATACAGAGATGACTGTGAGAGCTACGACCTCTACAAGCAAAATATGCCCACCTGTAGGACTACCACAATTGTGGGTTCTAGCAAATACAGTGGCAACAGCTGCAATAGCGCCTCCTGAGGTCAGGAAGAAAATTACACCTGATAGCCCCAAAATGGAGGACAAGATGCAGCGTTCCTGTAATGAACCCTACCCCACGGAAGAGTGGCCCTTCCAGTCCAATAAAGAGGAAGACATCTCTTACGGGGAACCCGAACCGAGTCACACCCACAAAACACCCCAAGAATGGTGGGGGTGCCTGAACTCGGCACGAACCGAAAAGACTGCTCTCTATGTTGACGAATATGATCGACAGGAGAAAGAGCAGGAGCAGCAGATCACCAAATATTTCTGTCAGCTAACGCAACTGCAAGAAAAGCCTGGCATATACAATGAAGCCGCTGAAGTATCAAATAAAGAAGGAGACCCAGTATTCCTGATCGGACGGAGTCATCCAAAACAAAAAGGCAGAAAAAGAAAAGCGGTTCTTCACTTACCGTGGAAGGAACAGACACGTCCGCAGCTCCTGTGGAGAAAAAGGGGGGCGAGTTGCCTTGCAGCCTAGAGAAAATGGAGAATTCATCCTGTGGATAACCGATTATCAAGAGGGCCCAAGGCAGAAGTCATGTACCCCACAGATGTGTCTGTCCGGTGCCAAAAGTGAGGAATCCTCAGCCAACCATCCCAGGGAAGTGGAGCCGGAACCAGTGAGTGTCGATCCCTTGACCAGCCCTGAAGATGCCCTGAAAAATGCCAGGCATGACTGTGATATGCTCCGTGAACAATTGAAACAAAAGAAAGATGTTTACACAAAGCTACAGAAAAATAACACGAAGCTACAGAAAGATGTGCTCACAATTTACTCTTTGGCCAGGACAGAATTGGACGATCTCAAGACAGAGCTAGATACTGCAAATGCTACTATTTCCGCCATGGATGAAAAGCAGAGCCAATCTGATAAAATGATGGCTAAGCTGAAGCGGAAGTATGAGGAGGCACTGAAGCAGATGACAGTCTTTCAGCAAGAGGTTCACACTCTTCGCGTAGAGCTGAATGCCTCCCAACAGGAGGTCAACAGTGTCCAGACAGAGGTGGACGTATCTCAGAAAGAGGTTCAGACACTCCACAGAGCACTGGATGCCTCACATCATGGGACCAACAGCTGCCGCACAGACCTGGAAGTCTCCAGAAAGGAACTACACAGTCTCACTGAGGAGCTTGACATTTCTAAAGAAACTATTGTCAATCTTAATACAGATCTCAAAGTCTCTCAGAAGGAGCTTCAGACCCTCAATCTAGAGAAGTTAGTCTCACGCCAGGAGACTGTCATTCTCAAAGCAGATGTGCGTAAATGGAAGGAGGACTGCAAGGAGGCCCTGAATAGTACAGAGACTGAAAAAGGAGAAAATTTTAGATTAAAAAGAGAGAACTTAAAACTGAAAGAAGAACATTTTCATTTGACAGACGATGTCAAGGAAAAGAATGAAAAGCTGCACGAGCTTAAAGAAATAAATAGACTTTTGGAAGGTGAGAAGTTTGAAGCAGAGCACCGACTGCAGAACCAACTGCAAGGTCTGCGTACGCACCTCCAGAAGGCCGAGGAGAAGCAGCGAACTCTGCAGGAAGACAATCTGCAGGCTGTTAAAGAAATACAAGTGCTGCAGGAACGTCTGATTACCCAGTATGTCCCCACAAAGCAGCATGAGAAACTGAAGGCTACCCTGAGTATCACCAAAGCATCGCTAGAGGCCAAGCTTAGAACCCAAGTTACTCGGCACAAAAGGGAGCACAAGAAGGTCCAGAAACTAAGACAAGTAACTGTGGCCCGAGCAAAGAAATTCATAGTGCTTCACAATGCAGTGAAAATGTGGAAGCAAGCTCAGAGAAAGCAAAGTGTGCAGATAAATTCCCTGAGAAGAGACTTGCAAGACGCACTCAAAAACAGGGATCTCCCGCGGATGAGATTACAGTCCTACAAGGACAAGTATTGACCCTGACTAAGCGTCTGTATCCCACAGCCACAAAAACCCATGAAGACAAGGGTACAGTGAGAGCTGGGAATACCGCTCGTCTGAAAAACAAGGTTGCAAAATTTGAACCACCTAAACAAGCACTAGCAAAACCTTCAGCAACCCAACAGGCAACAAAAGAAGGTACACGTGCTGAATCAAAACCAGAAGAATCCTGAGCTGATGAAACTGAAAAGATGGGACATTCTCTGGAAGTGGATGTGGAATTGCAACTTAATCCCAAAGAGGCTGAACTAGCAACTCCATTAAGTGGGAAAAGTTCAGAAAGACAGCTTCAAGAGTGGAAAACTCAAAGGGCTGTTTTTAAACGCTCTGCAACTGCTGCCATACAGTCTGCCTACAATAAGACAAGCACCCAACGAGGGAAATCTCATGACAGCGCACGTAGCAAAAAGACTATACTTAGAAAAAGTCCTCCTCGAGCGACTGAGGAGTGCTGATCTCAAGCACCTTCGGGAGGAGACACGAATAAACTGGAGAAAGGGCTCCAATCCCAGCGGGACTGAGGGTTCTCTTCCTCCATCCACTCTCATTCAAGTCACAGAGATATCTAGAAGGAGTGTCAAAGGATAGGCTTTGGCCGTGGCAAGCCCGAGCTTCCCACAAACAGGGGAGGTATGTAACAGGGGAGTTATGCATGTTCAGGAAATGTGCCTCTAATCCAGCAGTGTGGTGGTTAACTGCTGATAGTCAATTAAGCAAAACCACCAGCCTGATTAGGTTCTTAGAAAAGCCTGTCTTTGAGACAGGAAGTGAGATTGTTCCTGAGTCTCACAAGTTGTGGGACTGACCATAGGGCAGATGTCTTGAAGTCTGCCAGAAGAAACAGCACGCTGCCTGCAAGACACAGGGGAAAGAATCTCTAAACTATTAATTCCTAACCCAACTCAAAATGAATAGTAACACTAACCAATCAAACCAATGAATTACTACAAAATGAATTAATGTAAACATTAAAAGACAAAGAAATAAATTCAAACAATCTCTGAAATAACCATAAAATGCATTAGCTAACATAGTACAACATTAACTACAAACGAACACCAATCACAAACATTTTAATACCATTAAGCAGGGAAAAAAAAACAATCACATCCACATAAGAAATTGAAATTAAAAAAACCAACAGCAATACCAAGCCACAAATGCTCCCCAAATATTGTCATAATAATGTATTAATCTGTACCCTAAAGTGGTACAGATTAATATATTATCAGTCAATGTGCCTCCCCCAAAAATTCATAAAACACGTCCAATGAAGAAACCTGTAAAAAGAGACATTTACAAACATTCAATATATTACTTACCATTAGAAGCGGTGGCCCTCCGACTCCCGGGGTAACAGGAAGCTCATGTGCCTTGAAGGCCTCCAACAGCATCCGACGCCATCCGCCATGAGGATCCGGATCAGGCTCCCAAATCTTCTTTTTACTTTCTTTAATCACCTTCTTCTATCTTCATCTGACACCATTTCTTGATCTTCTTTATCTTCTTTCTTCATCTGTCAATCCAAAAAGCCCCATGGTAAATCCCAACCGATGTTGTCTCGTCGTCTTCTTGGGCTCAAACGAGGCATCACGGCCTTAAATAGGGCTTGTGACGTCACATTTAGCCTCAAAATGGTTAACAGCCACCTGATTGGCTGTTCAAACCATGTTCCGACTTTAATTTTTTTTTTTTTACATGATGTCACTTAAAGGGAATGATGCCAGCCAATCAGAATGGCTGTGCTTCATTTGCCTTTAAGATGACTTCACTAAATCCAAGATGGCCGGTGTCACATGGTATTTCAGCCAATCAGAGTGTAGAATTGGTTCCCACGATCTGATTGGTTGAAATACCATGTGACGCTGGCTTCGTCACGTCACCCGCGCAACCCCACCGGCCTCCCTCGGGGACCCCCGCGGCGTCAGCCAGGGACACTTGCCGGCCTGTTGTATGGGTGTTGCGCATGCAAAAATGTAAAGAAAGAAAGAAAGTCCAGCTTTTTTTGCGTCTACCTTGAGCTGAAGTGTTCTGTTGAACGCAACTTTCGCATACGCTAAGGTTACGTAGCTTAAAGCATCCCGCTAAAGGGCAGAATTTAACGCAAACAGGGTAACGAACGAGCAAAGTTTGACTTAGAAAAAATTCCTGAAAAAAGTCAGTTTTAGAGCGCAAAGTGCCTGTTTGCGTGGCTTAGTGCATCGTGTTCAGCGCACCATCACATTCTAAGAGCACTTTGCGCTTTAAAAACGACTTAACAGAGCTTAGTGCATGACCCCCATAGAATTGAAGCAGGGGGTCTGTCTTTAAATGCATTAATTTTGGGTCAGAGAACCCTTTCTTTCCGAGGTACATGCCCCAGTATTGGATGCCAGTATCTCTGGCACTTCATATGGAGGCCTGTACCTCTGGAAATAGGGATGACTGGACCTGAAAACTAATGTGTTTCAGCTCCAGAGACCCCTGCTTCAATACAAGTTAATAAAATTAAAATAAAAACAGCTGGATCACCTGTAAGAGCTGTGCCGGGAGATACAGTTTCTCTTTACACAGCGACGTGCATATATTGCTTGAGCGTCATTATTACAATTAACGTGGATTATCTTTTTTTAGTTTGTTGTTAATAAATGTTAATTATTAATAATATTACTATTCAAATCTGTCCTGGAGAGATTGTGTGCCACTTATAGGGATATTTTTTCTGTTCTAGTATTCCATATGCCTGGGCATAACCAAGAATTCTGCTGAACCATTACCATTGACTCCTACAGTTTGTAAACTTTCCAGGGATGCATCAATATTGTGAGATACTGAATCTGCATAGGAAGTTTTTCTTTCTACATTTCTATTCCTTTTTGCTTATTTTCTAGTGAAGATCGAGATTGGGCTGAATGCAGTTTGAAAGGATGATGAGCACTCTCCAGTTTTATTCACGTTACTGCAGTGATTTAGCAATCGTGATTGCTCAAGAGCGATCATATTACCATGACTTGCCTGAGTGGGCATGGTCATATGTTACTGCCTACTCTCTAACACTAAATGTATTAACCATAACATTGGTTGGATAATGTAAGATAAATATGATTAAGGCTCCAATTAGCTCATGTATTATCTTATTAAAAAGAACAGGAGTACAATAAAACTGACATTTTTATTTGGAGTAACACTGGTTAATGTCAAATGTTTTGCTTTGGTGAGTGTTGAGTGTTGTGTTAATTTAAACAGACACTATATTAAATCGGCTAATGCTTCTTAGTGAATCTAGGCCTTAGTGACTTTGCAAAACATCCACCATTTCATATTTCACAGATGTATAACTTATTGTTCTTATGTAGGAATAATCACAATGCCAAGATAAAACACATGGCATAATAATATAAAATCCTCAATGGAAAATACCAGTTACTAATCATTTTGTTAGCCTTTAAAGTGCAGTTGTAACTTCTACATTTTATATAAAAAATAAGATATATAACAGATCAAATACACATACTGTAGAAAAACATACATGTATAATTTTTTCTTTATTATGATGCTTGTAACATTTAATATATTTTAGGCATGTCTATATGTTTGTATGGATTGTGCAAAAACATGCCAATACAATTAATTAAAATTCAGAATCTGTTAGCCAGGTCCAATTTGGACACTGTTTGCTTATTAAAGAACTATGTGTAACTAAGAAGCCTGTTTGAGACAGCTGGAAGAAATGCCACATCCTATAGTTCTAGTAAACAAGTAAGTGGGTGGGAAATTAAGAAGCTGCAAGAAAACAGGATATTGTTGCCCTTAGGTTACCGGTATCTCCTAAAATGGCAAACATATTTAAATTGTAATTTTTTTATCCACATTTAATTTCCCACTTCACTCATTTTATTATTCATGTTTTTGGTCTAAAAATAAATACAATAAAACTAGTTTGAAGTTTATTTATATATATATATATATATATATATGCAAATGTAAATACAACTGTATGCTCATCTGCATGTCTTAGGCAGGTCTGCAACCCCGCCTTTCCCCATTATCACCCAGCACACATATATATATATATATATTTTTTTTAATATATATGTTAAGAAAGTGTAATTTTAAAGTTTAAAGTTTTCCCGATGAAAGAGTATATGAATAAAAACAAGAAGTATTTATATGTTGTGATTTTAAGGATGGGCACGGCACATTGGTGGGTCAGAAATAAAACACCCGCGAACATTTGACCGTATTTCCCGAATACGAGTCTACTTGCTTTGCAGGATGTTATGGATCACTTGACTGTAACTAAAAAGTCCATCCGAAGTGAAGCAAAACTAAAATGTAATTTGCCAGATTTGCTTGAGTCTCTTCTTGCATAATTTCTCACTTAATATATATTTATGCTATTTTCAGCACTGCCGCCATTATTTTCTGCGTGGTGACAGGTTTGAATGGTTGATAAGTACAGTAAGTAAGCACAACAATACTGAGCAGCAAGAAACAGTGATGAAAAGAAAGTATTAGCAATAATATTAATATTAAGTATAGGAATTAGGAAATAAATAATCATCTTTGATTGTATCAGCTAAAAATTGACTGAAGGTTTAGTCTCACCATAACATTCATCATTAACATTTTTTATTTAAACGTAAAAAATAAAGTTTTGCAATTGACACACAGATAACGGTCTACGTTCTCTCTATATTGGGTAGCCCCTCAGAAGTCGTTAAATCTAGGCCACAAACGTGATGTTACTTACATAGGCAGCATCTGTTTGGTTACCTGAGTTTAATGGGTATCCTCAAAGCTATTAAAAAGGCCCAGCGCAACCTTGAGAAAGGTAAAAAGACACATAACCTATCACAACATTTCCTAGTCCACCATGAGGGCGAACATGATGCACTGAGCATTAGGGGCAAATAGGTGTTCCAATAGACCGAAGAAATGGAGACAGAGAACTCAAACTCCTCCAAAGGGAACACTTTTGGATCTACACACTATGCAGCAAAGCGCCTATGGGACTCAATGAATTAATTGAACTTACCACCTTCTTCAAATGAATACAGTTTAGTTGAATGAATCTTAATGCCAATGTATTGTAATTTCATTATTCTTACCCACTCATTTTATCCGGTTATCTCCTGTCTGTATGTGTTTCCAAACAAGTGAATACTTATGGTACTATTACATTTAACAATGGCTGCTTTACCCTCCTTGGACATAATTATTACCATGTACCTCTTTCATGTAGCCCTTACAAATCAGTTTGAAGATTTATATAGAACAGATAGGATGAGATCTCTTGGGAATGATATGTGATTCTATATAAATGTTTGAATATCGGTTTATACTGTAGATTAAGAGAGGATGAGATTTAAGAGATGTGTACTCATTTATATTTTCAGTTAATTTGTTACTGTTCTATGAATGTATATACAATTGGTACTGTACTCTCTTTATCCTTCTATCTATGATACCTCTCTTATTTAGTAATAGAATTGATATAACAATGTGTGTTGGAGTACACAGTTGGTTAACACTGTATATATTAATTACTTTATATAATAATTTGTATCACTTCCTAGCATGATCCCATTCAAGCCCTGCAGTTTTCAGCATGGGATTGAGGAAACTTGATCACCCTGTAATTAATACACGGTTGGCATCTATATTAACTATATTAATTTTCTAGCATGTGTCTAACATATTGCTTTAGTATGTTATGTTTTATTATTTTCATGATGTGTATATGTCATTGTCCTTTTTGTGTATTATATGTCTCTTAAATGTGGCTTTATATGTTTTGTTAGCCATATGTTCTCTGAATACTTTTGGTACACTTTGTGGGTTATGCGCTCACACTAATTGGAAGGTTTCATTACTTTGACTCGATCCAGATTCTAATTGGTAGGAAGGAATTCTCTCTTGGGTATTTAAGACCAACCCTAGGATCCATTAGACCAACCCCCTGATGAAGAGTCATTTGACGCAAAATGTGTAGAGGTTAGGTCACTACGCAGCAACGTTGGATGCCCTCTGACTCTGACAACCCTCCCCTCCTATGAGGACGCCAACTCAGACAGCTCAAACAACTCGCTGGTTGGACTCTTACCTTTCCATCAAGGACTTTGCTGTGGAGCCTGCAGTACCTGGGTTTCCTAGATCCAATTCCCATGGTTGTGCCAACTCGGATGTGTGGGATGGAAGGATCCATATGATTCTATTTTATATGTAAGTGTTTCATTTGTTCTTTTTAATAAATTTTACTGAATTGGAATTGACTGTGTTTTAATTTTTTTTGCTCTATTTTATTTTCTTTGTTTTTCATACCTACATAGGCAACATCTGTTAGCTTACCAGACTTTAATGGGCATCCTCAAAACTAAATATATGGCTAACGAGGCACTAATTGGCTGTAACGCTGGATAGCATTAGCCAGATACTAAGGAAGATGCCAGTGGTTGATGTACCATGTGGTTCCCTCACATTTACCAGAAAATTACTTCAATAGAAAAGTGAGGGCACCACATCATACAGTACATCAACCAATAGGGTTGGTTGTGTTCTATTTGACTGGCCTTTTGTGATATTCCAGATCCTATTTTAGGTTTAGGGCATCTCAGATGACTGTAATATCTTAAAGAGTA